>NC_056748.1:647693757-647836257 GCF_019279795.1 Protopterus annectens
GGTCGCCACAGTGGAACTCCGGTCCGCTAATGATTGGCAGTAGATTTTGACGAACGCTGAGGTGCCAGCTCGATGTTCAACCTTCAACGAAGGCATGCCTATTTATGCATGTCTTTCGAACGCCCACCCAACCGTGGGGAGGACATGCAGACTCCACACAGAAGGCACTCCCTGCTCTCCAGCCGAGAATCAAACGGGAGAACCTCTTGCTGTGAGGCAACAATGCTACCGCTGCACCACCGCTGATGTCAAGCTTCCTATGATGTCTAAATTTCCTAAAAAAGAGGAACTTGAAAAAGCTTGCTTGTCTATTTAATGCAACAGGGTAATTATATTTTAGCTTATGAATGTACTTATAGGTTCATATGTTCAAACTAAGCTGTTGATTGGACAGATTACTTGTAGCATATCCACTAAACATTGCATTAATTGCTACCATTTGATATGAGTAAATTTCACTATTCACCTTTTTCTATGTGGGGTAGATGGTCCAGACCTGGGAGGAGCTTGCAGTTTCTCATCCACTTGTCTAGATTGTGTTTAAAGAAACAACTTTGCCTAATATTAGTAGTATAGCTAGAGTGTAGTGAGAGAGGCAATTGCCTTGCATGCAAAGTGCTGGGGAGGGGGTGATCAGCCGATCTCAGTCTCTAATGCAATACCAGCTTTGCATCAAACCTGAGTGCTGTAGCACTCCATGTGCGGTCTAAACTGTAGCAACTTTTTGCTACACTGCAACAAGCAGTTTGCTACAATTTAAAAGTAAACAAAAAAACTTTTTATTTAACTAAACACTGTAGCACTCCATGCAGGCGGGGTATAAGCTACAGCAACTGTTAAGTTATATTTGTAGCAAGCAATTTGCTGCAGTTTATAAGGATTTTTTTTAACAAAAACCTGAGCACCATAGCACTCCATTCAAGCTGGGTATAAAGTTGCTATAATCTAGCAAACAGTTGCTAAAGTTTATACACTGTCTGCACAGGGAGCTATATCACTCAGGTTTTAGTTAAAAAAAGACGGAGATTTTTCTTCCTTTTAAACTGTATCACACTGCTTGCTAGAATTCAGGAGGCACTGCTACAATTTAGACCACACCAGGAGTGCTACAGCACTCAGGTTTGAATGCAAATGCAATGTAGGAGGGTCAGGCAGTGCTGGCCAGGAGGGGGGCATTTTGTCCTTTAGTTGAAGAGCTGGGTGAGGAGCTGATTCATGGTATCAGCACATGGCACTGGCTGAACCAGCTATGTTTTGCTTACTATAAAGGGGAACTCTGTTCTAGAGGAAATGATTTATCTGAAAAAGTTATCAATCCTGACAATAGAGTCTGTTTATGTTGAGGCTGAGGTGTATTTATACAGTGATGTTATTTGTTTTGTGAATGTGCAGGAAGTAACACAGGACTGGATCATTTGAGGCTTTGTAGGGAAAGTAGAGTAATATCTTAAAAGTCTGTGCGAAACTGAGAAGAGAGACAGTACTTTAAAACAGTCTGTGTATAACACGGATCTCATGCATGTGATCTTCTTTGTGAAGAATCAGAAGGTTGTTTGGCCAGATACATACCAAAAGGGGCATTCTTTTTTCAGTTTAATTTCTCCAAGTCGTTTTGGTTTCTAATACTATGATGGGAATGGACCTCATTCCTACATCAAAGTATGATTAAAGTTCATGTAATTAGTATTGCTTCAATCTTTTATGTTTGCCAAAAGTGCTCATCACAGTACCAGCAATGTGTCCAGAAATGATTTGTTCTGCATTCATACAGAGTTACATGCATCGGTAACATATCTAAATAAAATTGTAAATTATTTTTATGAGATCCATTGCTCCAACTACTACTGGAACTGTCTGGGTATCCATATTCCACATTGCCCTCATTTCTGCCCTTAAATTCTGGTATTTTATGACTTTGTGCCTCTCTGCACATAAGTCAACATAATTACTGGGTGTAGTAATTTTAATGATCAGTGCTACTTTTTACTATATGTGTTTTTTTTTTTTTTTTTTTGCATCTATTTTTGAACTAGGCCACTATGGGGGTGGCAAGAGCCTTAGCCAGTAGCCAAAATCCCAGGGGTGACAGATGAAGACTATCTCTGGCAAAGCATCAAGGTCTGTCGATCATGTCATCCCAGGCTGACAGATACTGTATCCCCTTAGAATGACAACAGAAACTAAGCCAATTATTGAAGTTAATCATCTTCCTTCTGTCTTGAGGCATCATCCAAGGTAAAGGTAAAATGCTGCTTAAGGCTAGGGACATACCTGCCTGAGATACATAGTCCAAGAGCTCAGTCATGTCTCTCTTCATATATCCCAGAGAGGTACAGCACAAGTCATTCACACCAACATGGACTATGGCAGAGTCATAACAATACCTGTTTTTGAGTGACTTGAGTGCATGTGTGATATGGCAGATCCTGGCACCTGACAGACAGCTGGCTGTTACATTCACCTTATCCAGCCTGGTGAGAGGGACATCTGTGTGTCTGAAGATGGAATCACCTATGACTAATATGTTTGGTTTGTGTTTTGCCTTAAGGGCTTCACAGGTGAGACACTGGTACATGAGCTATTATATGTATTGTGTTCTGCAGAGGAAGTATTACATATAGTGTGCTTGTGTTTCTGTTTGGGAGGTATCTGGTGTTTAGGTATGTTTCTGGTGAGGACCTCCACATATGTAGGTATGTGTGATGTGAGTTTGGGTGAAGTAGGAGATGAGGTGTGCATGCTGACAACCCACTCATTGTCATATGTACTGACTGGTGTGTCAGAGAGCATAGATTCAAGGTTGTTAATATAGTTGCATCTCCCACATGTTGAGTTTGTGTGGACTAAGAGTAGAGGGCTGTCGATGAACATGAGGTAGTTGCTACATTGTCTCGAGATGCCCATGTCAACCAAGCTGGCTGGAAAAACTGTGGGAAATTTTCAATCCATAGTGTTAGATAAGTTTATATGGTCAGGAAAAGAGGTCACACTTAGGAATGGTTAGTGTGTGAGAGTCGTGTTGGCACCCTGTGAGACTAGGTTTAGTGTTCCACCTGACAGCAGAGCAGGGTGATGGAAAACCACTGATAGGACCACAAGCAAAGTGCTAAGGGAAAATTTAACAAGCAAGACGTTTGCATCTATAACCACCAATGGTAACCACCACTATGTGGCACTGCACGATGGTGAGCTACACACAAACAAGCGCAAATGCAAGACTTAAATAAAACAAAAAATAACCCTTTTAACTCAAACTAGCCAATAAGGACAGTCTCTTTGAGCTCTAGTCCAGTCACCCTCAATTAGATGGGACCAAGACAGCACTCTCTTCCCACAAGGGTGCAGAAGAGCCCTCTCCAACAAAGATGGCTTGAATTTGATGCTCAGAAGTTACAAAACAGACCCAGAAACAGCAAACCTAGAAATGGGCTATGCTACAGTTGAACTAGTACACTTTACAGTAAAATGTGGCAGAAAAACAGTTCAGACAATTCAGACAGTAGACTGGAAATACGATTAAAAGAGCTATACAAGAGCAAAAATAGGCACTTAAAGTTAGTTGAGAGCAACGGCTGCACCAGATCTTTCAGTATATCAGTGAAGAGCTGGTTTTAGTGCTTAAGTGACATAAAACAGTCTAGATTCACGAAGTCTGAATCCAGCCTATGCTACAAACAAAGTGGTTTGCCACTGTTTCATGGTCATTGTAATGTAATTGATCAACGTACAGTGTATCTTACAAATCTGTAAGCACTGCTTTATCCAAGAATGTGGAATGCTATCAAATGCTTCTTTTGTAATCTATCCATGTTATACGTGGATTCTTCCCTTTTTTACAATTCTCCATTATGACCTTATTTAACAACAAATAATCCTTTGTTCAATATGACTTTCTTTTGTTACCCTTTTGTTCTGTTGCCAGGATTGAGTTTTCTTCTAAATGACTATAGAGTCTGTCAGTATCAATTCCTGTATACAGTTTATACATCGTCAGAAGGCAAGTTATTGATCTATAGTTTTTAAGAACTTGTAGGTTTACTCTTAAGGAGGAGTATCATTTTTCCTCATTAACCATGTTGGTGTCTGTTCAGGGTGCACATATAAGTAGTTCTTACGCAAGCTTAAATCTGCATGTAAAGATGTTAATACTTTTAGCCAGACGTCAGATACTGCATCTGGCCTAGGGTTTTCACTTAGGAGCTTTTCTCAGTTTTGTTTCAGTTTATCTGGCCATTACCTCATCCCATTTCATTTCCTGTATTTTTGAACTTCTTACTGTTTCTTTTACTTCTTATAGTCATTCAGCATCTTTGTTATGTTCTGCAGGGTCTTCATAGATATTTCTCCAAAATGTGCCTATTTCTTCTTTTTTGGTGGTGTTTCTATTCCTTTTGCTTTATTTCCCAGTTCTCTAAAAAACTTCTTGGGGTCCTCAATGAATTGCTTATTTTGTACTTTTCCTTTATATTTATCTGCATATTGTCTGTTTTTCTGTTTGTGCTGATAGCTTTAGTTTATTATTTGCAATAGTGTATGATAGATCTTGGTCTGTTTTAATAATGCATGCTGCTTTTATCACGTCTACATTTCTAAGTACTTTTGTTGAGCTGTTCCCTCTTGTATACTCTTCTAACATTGACACTTCTTGTCTTAATTAGTTTCAGGTTTTCCCTGTTATATACTTCCATGACGGTATTTGATTTCTTCCCTTCCTTATTGCTCTGTATTTTTGCAGTAAGACTTTATCTGTTATTAATTTTGCTGTCCAATGAGATATCCTATTTACTTCTGTTATATCACATGAATATCTGTTGATAGTATTGATTACTGTGTTCATTTATTTTATTAGACATGTAACATTGTGGGTCTTATTGACTTTCTGTAATCTTTCTCTTTCATCGATCTTAATGACTCTAAACATCTCTATTAAATCAAACAACTCGTCCCTTAGATCTTTTTCTTCTAAACTGAGGGCATATTCTTTATTGGCTCTTTCCTGTGGACATTCTACAGAAAGTTCCAGAACATCTTCCTGTGACATATTCTCTTCAGCTATATCTTGTGTCATGCTTTGCTCTTTCATATGGGAACTCACTGGCCTATCACTCCACAACATTAACTATGTCAGAGTTGACACTATTTCCTACTCTTTCTCTTTCTGTCCAACTCCAACTGAACTTTTGTACTGGTTTCCAGCTGAAGGCTAGAGAGTATCATCATGTAACAACTGATCAGATGATTCCTATTTCACCTGTTTCTTCTTAATTTGGGGACTCACTCTTCCATCATGTTGTGACATTAGCAGAACTGGATTTCCTACAGTAAATCTTTCACTTCACAGGTAATCCATAACTTCAGTTTTTATTTCTTTAACTTCTCCATTACTACTCCTCTTTTCTGCTTCCCCCTTTGCTCTCTTATTTTTTGTACTGTAACATTTTCCATATCTGATCCCTTTGCCTGTATTTCTCTTCAAATATCTTTGGTGCTGCTTTTTTATTGTTTAGTTTTGCTTTCTCCTTTGCATAAATTGTGCACTACATTAAATCTATTTTTCTTTCCCATGAGAATATTTCTTCCTCTTCAGATGTTGACTGTGCCACCTGTTTCTCCTTAATTTGGGGACTCAGTGTTTCATTATGCTGTGACATAACCTGTGTTAGACTTTCTACCCTAAATCCTTCACTTTGCAGGTATTCCATAACTTAATCTTCTATTTGTTTAACTTCTACTTTACTAATATTCTGTTCTACATTCTCCACTTTTTGATCTTTTTTGTATTGTGGAATTTTCCATATCTGGGTGCCTGCTTTTTTGTATTGATTAGTTTGGCTTTCTCCTTTACATAAATATTACA
Source organism: Protopterus annectens (assembly GCF_019279795.1). Classification (NCBI taxonomy): domain Eukaryota; kingdom Metazoa; phylum Chordata; order Ceratodontiformes; family Protopteridae; genus Protopterus; species Protopterus annectens. The sequence goes on from NC_056748.1 coordinate 647,699,615, forward strand.
CCATATCAGATCTCTCTTTCTTTCCCATGTATGTATTTCTTTTTATACCTCTAAAAATCTCTAGGCTTTGTTCTTTATATTTTCACACTTCCTTGATCATTTATTTTTCCAAAAGGCCCAAGGTTTCTTAATCTATATAATGTTTTTCATGAATCTGTTGTATTAAAGAACATAAGTTTGCATTTGAAGCTTTTGGCAGTTTTTCTTGTGTAAGTATTTTTCTTTTATCTAACTTCTCTGTTTTTGAGTATGTCTTATCCAAAAATCCTTTGCTTCTTGCATAATAGTAAAATACTTAAACTTATCCTCATTTATGGCTCTTTTTTTGGACTGTCAGTTTTTGTGTTTTTTGTGGATTACTACTTTCTTCTGCAACAGGGGGGCTTCCTCCCCATGAGCCTAGCCTAACCCCATTACAGGAATGTTTTCATGTCTTGAGGATTCTACACTGTCAAATTTTCCAGTCCTGGTACCAGTGCATCTACCAGGTGATAGAATTATATAAACTGGTTTCCCTCAGAAGTAATAACATGTATTTGATAGAAAAAAATATATATAACTGTTTTTCCTTTACAGTAACAGAGGTTTGGTAATCATACCAACAGTGTGATATTTTTAGAAATAACGTGACAAAATATGCATTGGCTTAACATAATGTGCTTATGTAAAACAAAAAGTGTTATACTTCTGAATGTTGTTGTAACAAATGTCATTAACAATAGATGCTTGTTGAAATATCAAAAACAGGCGAATGTATACAGATATTGTAGAGAATGAACGTGTTAAAGGAGAATGGCTAACAGCAGAAAAAGCTACAAACTATCCTATCAATGAAAACATTTCAGCCTGCTGAGAACTGTTTTTCCGTGGATTGAGGTAAGGATGCAGACAAAGAGGGCTTCAATACAGGAAACAAATGTTTTCATCAAGAACAAAGTTTTAAAACTATAAAAGTGGTTGTAAAGACTTTTTTGGTAGACAGTTTGTAATCTGAGTGAGCTGAGGAAGTGCAGTGTATCTGGCAGTTATATCTGTGTTATAAAGAATATGTGCATAATCTCACAGTAGTGCTTGGTCGGCTGGTTTCAATAAATCTGTCAGCATTTACGAATATACAGCTGTACAGTTTGTCTCTGTGACATCCTGCTGTTAATTCAATTTAACACCAGGAATGGGCACTTTTTTATCCTGGGACTTGTGCTCTCAGCTGTTTTTTGTATTTTTAACCTTACTTCTGTCCATGATATGTGCTACATAAAAAACATTCTATATAGCAATGTCATTTTGGTGAGAATTTGTAAAAACAGGGTCTACCTCATGAAGGCGCTGACCATGACCTGAGGATGAATTCAGTTCCAGCAATACTGTTCTCCTTTTCATGCTGATCTTATCATCTCTCCGTTTGGACCCCTTTTTTATTTCCATTTTTTTAACATTATTTTCTCTTTTTGAATTTCTCCAAGTCTTTTGTGTTTCTAATACCATGGCAGAAATGGACCCCATTCCTAAACTAAAGTATGATTAAAGTTCATGAAAATAGTATTGTTTCAATCTTTAATGTTAGCCAGAAGCGCTCTATGCAGCACCCACAATGTGAACAGTACTGACTCCTTCTGCAGTTCATATGGAGTAACATGTTTGGGTAACATATCTAAGTATAATTGTATTTTTTTTTATAAAACCTGTTGCTCCTACTACTATTGGAACTGTCTGGGTATCCTTCTTCCACAATGCTCTTGTTTCTGCCTGCAAATCCTGGAATGTTATGACTTTGTGCCTCTTTGTACATAAGATTCTGTAGTCATAGGGTGTAACAATTTCAATGTTCAATGGTACTTTTGTCTTCTTTTCATGGATTAATATATCTAGTTTTCTCACATCTATTTTTAAACTGTTGGTAAAGGGTGTTCCCATGTGACATAAACTTAATTTTCTATAATGCTTTGTGGCTCATGTTTCCAATGTTTATCAGCTACTTCAATATTATAATGTTTGTACAAGGTTTTCTTTTTTAATTTCTCAAAGTCTTTTGGGTTTCCAGTACCATGATGAGAGTAGACCCCATTCTTAAGTCAAAGTAAAGTTAAAGTTCATGAAATTAGTATTGTTTCATTCTTTGATGTCAGCCTGAAGTGCTCTTCTTAGCAACCACAATGTGCTGAGCAATGACTCCTTCTGCAATTCGTATGTGGTTACATGGATTGGTAACATATCTAAATATGATTGTATATTCTTTTTTATAAGACCTGTTGCTTCTAATACTACTGGAACTGTCTGGGTATCTTTCTTCCACATTGCTCTCATTTCTGCCTAGAGATCCTGATATTTTATGACTTTGTCTCTCTCTGTACGTAGCACACTATAGTCACTGGGTGTGGCAATTTTAATAATCAATGCTACTTTTGTCTTCTTTTCATGGATCACTATATCTGGTTTTCTAGCATCTATCTTTTGAACTGTTGGTAATGGGTGATTCCATGTGATATAAACTTCCATCTTTTTCTATGATGCTTTGTGGCTCATGTCTCCAGTGTTTTTCAGCCACTTCAGTACCATAATGTTTGCACAATCCCCAGTGCAACAGTCCTTACACTTTGTTTTCTAGGAGCCAAATTATAGCCATGGGCTAAGCTGTTAAGTAAACAGCTTAATTGGTTAAGAGCAAGGCAGAACAGCAACAGTGACAGAGAGTCACTGTGGAATATCCCCCTTTTAATTTTTATCTCTGGGATAATAATTTGTCCTTTATCATGGCTTAATTGCATAGTGGTCTGCCACTGTCTCATGGACACTAATGTAGGTGATGAGTGTAGGGTGTATCTTATACATTTTTAAGCACTCTTTTATCCATAAATGTGGGATACTATCAATTTTTTTTGTAGTCTGTCCATGCAATACTTAGATTCTTCCCCTTTTACAGTTCTCCAATGTGACTTTATTTAACAATAAATGATCCTTTGTTCCATATTACTTTCTTTTATTGCCCTTCTGTTCTACTGCCATAATTGAGTTTTCTTCTAAATGGCTATAAACTCAGCATCAGCATCAATTCCTGTGTATAGTTTATACATCGTCGGAAGGCAAGTTACATTTATTGGTCTGATGATGTAGGAGTAGAGGGATAATAATTTCCTTCAACCTAGAAGATGTTCCCCTAATCCAACTAGGCTAAGTCAAAGAACATACTGATAGTGAGAGACAGTGGTCAAAAGAGAGTTCATTGTCAACAGAAGTGTCCCGGTCCCTAATGACTATGTCAGTTTTACAAGGTGTGCCAGCTTTGTGGTAGGGGCATTGCTACTCATAATTCCAAAGGACATAACACTACATTTCTTGTTATTTAACTTTAGGCCCTGGTCCATAATTCCTCAGAAGAGTTGATGAAAGCTCCAGTTTTAAAATCATCTGCAAACTTGATCGCCACAGACCCCTCATGTCAGCTTTGACATCAGAAAAGTAAATACTGAACAGAAGAGGACCCAGAACACAACCCTTGTGTTTCTCACAATTATAGTAGCTTTTAGATTACAGAGTATCCCCCAATACCTAATGGCTGCCTTTTGTTTATAAGATACTTTGCTATCTAGTAGGTTGCATAAGGGTTTATATTTACTTCGATCAGTGTCTCCATAATTTAGAATATCGGATCATATCAAAGGCCTTTGACAGGTCAAAGTGAGCTGTGCATATTGAATTGTCTTCATCTCAAGCCTTGGAGGCTTTTTCAGAGATGTTGACTAAGTTTAGAAAGCCAGATCTACCTTTTAAAAACTTCAATAAGTTTGTATCCAAGGACTGTAGACTACCAATATCATTGTTTATAAGTTCCATATTGATGTGCTGTATTTCCTTGCAAACAAAGCTAGGTAGAGTTATTGGTATGCAGTTGTCAGGGTTAGTGGATGGTCTGCCCCTCCAGATTGTGATGTCCACAGCTGTTCTCCACACCACTGGCATAAAGCCAGTTGAGAGGCAGAGGAAGAACAGCTTTAATTGCAAGTCAAGGGCTGTGCCTGTTGCTAAAAAGAAAGCAGCCAGGCACATTGTCTTAGCCCATGGAATTAATGGTTCTAGCCTTGGAAAGAGCTCTCTAGACCTACTCTGATGTGATCTAGGAGAGTGTAAACATTATAGAATGCTGGGGAAAGTTTTGGGGGAATGGGGTAAAGTTTGAATTTAATTTGTCTGATATCATTTTGCTTATGTCCTTAGGGGCTGTGTATGTTTTACTGTTATGTATCAGTTCAGAGAAGCATTGGGTATTATTTGAAAACAAGCGTTGTGGTTGTCCTTCTTAAATATACTGATTGTCTGTTCTTCAGCACAGCATTCTATTTGTGTCAGATAGGGACTGTTGCCTCTATGTTAGCACTAAGGTACAAACAGAAACTATCCGTTGGAAACATAAATGTATGCTGCTGGGTTGTCAGAAAGCAAGATATTCTTAAAGTACATCAGGTCATCCGCAAGCTGCAGTAACTTTGCCTTTCAGTAATCACTAATGACAGTAGGGTTAAACTGTAGATTTGTTCCCACACTCATAGTGAATATTACTGAGCAGTGATTAGATATGACTAATGATTGAGGTAATTGTAACCATAGAGCATAGTGGTTTTGTGAAGACCCTATATTTTTGAGCCCTTAGCTGGTAAATGAAATCATTGTTCTTATGATTTTGCATTTATGAAGTTAAGAAAGTGTTGTGTATGCCTATTCATTGTAGTATAGATGTCCCAGTTTATGGACAGATAGTTGAAATCTCTTACAAGAATAATATTTGGTTCAAATGGGGATTCTAGTTTGTATAGGTATGCCTCAAGAGTTATGGGTGGCATAAACTGGGTTCTGATATGGCAAGGATCTTTATTGATAGTAAAAAGCATGTGGCAGAGCCAGTGGTGGTTCCAGGTTACTTTTCATACCAGGGCACAACAGAGGCACATTAGCTAGCAGGTGGAGCACATAGGACATGTGAAAAAAAAAGAAACACCTAAACACCATAGCAATAAAGTATAGGTTACATGATACATAATAATGAATGATCATTTCCTTATGAAAAACAGTGAATGCCATATGTACCTCTCAGCTGTACAGTTTTTTACAGAATGTCCAGATTTTTGCCTCATATTTTTGGTCTGTTCCTTATAAAATTTGTGGTTTTCTGACAAATTACTGGGATGATCTTGCAGACTGAAGTCACCAAATAATGATATGCATTTGAGTTTCAAACTTCAAATCATTCAGAAAATGCATGTTAACACAATTCCTGTTACTCTAGAAATGTTCTAAGTTTATAAGAGCTTCTTCTTCTTTTTTCAGCTTTTTCCTGGCTAGGGGTCACCACAGCAGATCACCTGTCTGCTCATAATTGGCAGTGAAGTTTTTACAGTGTCGAGTTGCCAGCCTGGTGCCCAACCTTCCACAGAAGGCAAGCACATGCATGCACTCACACCTAGGGCCAATTTAGAGTGTCCAATCCACCTACAACTTGTCTTTGGGATGTGGGAGTAAACCAGAGCACCCGGAGGAAACCCACTTAACCACAGGGAGGACATGCAGACTCCGCACAGAAGGCACCCCAGCCGAGGATCGAACCGGAGAACCTCTAGTTGTGAGCCGGCAACGCTAACTGCTGTACCACCGTGGCCACCTTTAAGTTTATAAGAGCAATATTTAAAATATGTCCATATTTTTGGGTCTTTGTCCCCCCATTTTGTCAGGCTTTGTCCAGATTTCTTGCAATAAGAGGTTGAAAGGTATTATGCCATAATCTTACAAATGCTGGCAATGTCCAGAACACAGAATAACTATTAAATTTGCCATGCTGAAGGATTATGATTTTGATGAAGGCTTGGTATGCTACAGTGTAACAAGTCAAGGATGAAGCTACCAATACAACAGAAGTGGGAAAACATCATGCATAAATAATAGAAGGAAAAAATATCATTAACCCAAGTTCAAGAACAGAAAGTCTGATTTATTTTGTTCTTTGCTGCATTGCAAGGAAAGTATTTTTAAACAATGCAGCGCATTTTGCCAACATTAAAGACAAAATACATATCTTGCAATTGCAGACACTGGTGACAAGCATAGTCGTTTAAATGTCTGATAAATGTTCTTTGAAGCAGAAACAAGAGTGCCAGTTAACAGTTCATGGATTGCAATGATAGTTTTGACACCTAAGGAAGAATGTAAGGGAGGGTCTGTCAGCACGTTGACAAAAACATTGGAAGCCTTAAAACAGCAGTTTCAGCTAGTTTATTTTGCTGAACATTTATAACTACTGTTAACAAGGTAAGAGCTGCTCTGAGAACACAAATCAGGGAATTCAAGCAAAAAGGTGAAAATGAAAACTAAGTATCAGAAGCTGTTCAAAATTCCTGTGACTCTCACTACTGCCATTCTATTTACATGGAGGTTTAAAAAATGATTTCCCTATGTTTGGCATGACTCTTATAAAGGAAATTGAAGTGATTTCTGGAGGGGGAGGGGAGCCTTCTTGATCACTTTACAGCAGCAGGTCCACTAAGTTATAACAACTATAACAACGTAATGATTCTGATGCATTAAAAATAGTCAAAGTGCAAAGATATAATGAAATAACTGAGATACAGTAGCAATCATAAACACATTCATTTTCCAGACCAGCCCCTCCATGGAAAATAGCACTTCTTCTTCTTCTTCTTCTTTAGGCTTTTTCCCGGTTAGGGGTCGCCACAGCGGATCATCTGTCCGCTCATGATTGGCAGTGGAGTTTTACGGTGTCGAGTTGCCAGCCCGTTGCCCAACCTTCCAAAGACAAAAACTGTACCAAGCAAATGCAGCAACATAAAACAAATAGCACTCTGTTTCTGGTTTGCTGAAATAACACCAATAAAAAATAATTTAGATGTGAATGTTTTGGTGTAGCACCATTCCTCTCAATTTAGTTGGTCAAGAATTCTGAACCAAACCAAAAATAATGGGGAGGGAATAAAATCAGAAACAATTTTTAAATATCACTTCATATCACTTAATGAGTTAATGCAACAAGTTTTGCATCAATATACATTCTTGAACAATACAAAGTACAAAACTCTTAACAACTGTCATTACTGACTGATTGTAATCATTAATGACTTACCAGAAAATCAAAAAATGTTATTTGAGACAAGACAAACATTTGAAGTAAAATCAGGGACATTCTGCAAAAAAGGGGGGCTGTTGAGAGGTGCAGACAGAACTGAAAAGGGAATGTCTGGTCGCAATAACCCATTCCAGGATCAGAATACTTTTTTGGATGTGCAAGATTTTAAATGATATAGTTGATTTTTTGAGTATTACTATAATTGTCTATGAACAAGTCTCAGCAAAAGACATTAAGAATTTGTAGTTTTAGCAACTTTGATAATTACAATGCAATATATTATAACTGCTATGTAACTATTTGTCCTAAAATAGTGCAAAAGAACATTTTACATTGCTAAATTTAAAACTATATATCCCCAAATTCTTAAGCTGAGGCTTCTTCATTTTCAGATAGTTTAGTATGGTTTATCCATCCATGGCATCAACAAGAAAAAGAATTAAATAAACTGCAGCCATCGTCAACTTTCCATCTTCAAACTCCAGTCAGCATCATGCATTCAAGCAATACAGGTAAGAGAAGGTTTGTGCATCATGAATACTAATGACAGACCATCCATAACACCAACAATCAAAAGAATTACAGAAACTATAGCAGTAGGGAACCTTCCATCTTCAGAATGTGGAATACTACACTATCTTGCACAATGGGTAAAATGTGACACATTTGCTAACAACTAGGAAGGAAATGCACACCATGGTTAAACTGTGGGCTTCGTACTTATAAAACGTTATGTGATACCCTCAGTTTCTCTTTGCTTGCCAGAATGGTCACTCAGTTGCAATGTAGAATTTTCTTTATACGTTATTTATATAAAGGTAAAAACAAGTTATACTGCTGTAGTATATTATGTTTTACCACACACCCAGCTCTTCAAACATTAGACTTGAGAGTAAGTTGCATAAGTCCAGCCCCCCCACACAAAAAAAAGCAAATTATTCCCATATTGTCTCTTTGCATCTCTAGTTACAAAATTCTCAGTGACAAAGTACTTTAGCCTTTCTCTGTAGCATAGTTATTACTTCCTTCTACTCATTACACAGCTAATACTTAGATCTTTGCCCCCCCCCCACACACACACACACATATATATGACCTATCAATTACAGACTTGCATGACTGTACACCTTGGATATTTACTTGAAACCAAGTGAATGAATAAATTCATAAATAATAGTCTAGAAATCTATCTCAGCTCACTGATGTCAGAACCACACAGTGCAACTCCTCTCTGCCCTCTCAACTTCTTAGCTTAAGAACCATTAACAAGGAGCAAAATCAGGAACAGCTTTTAAATATTTATCTTAGATACATTAGAGAGTTAGCAGAATAAGAAGCTTTACATTATCAATCAGTTCTGTTTGACCAGCCTTGAGGTACATTTATTTTTTTATGAAAATCAAGACACCTCCACCTTTAGTCCCCTGCCTGTGTAGCAGCTGGTCTAAATGTGTGGAATACATTATAGCCTTGCACTGTCAGGGTACTCTCTTCTGCTTTAAACCACATCTCAGTGACATTATTGATGCCATCATTCTCTAGGGACCATATCTCAGTGACATTACTGATGTCATCATTCTCTAGGGACCATATCTCACTGACATTACTGATGTCATCATTTTCTAGGGACCATATCTCAGTGACATTACTGATGTCATCATTCTCTAGGGACCATATCTCAGTGACATTACTGATGTCATCATTCTTTAGGGACCATATCTCAGTGACATTACTGATGTCATCATTCTCTAGGGACCATATCTCAGTGACATTACTGATGTCATCATTCTCTAGGGACCACATCTCAGTGACATTACTGATGTCATCATTCTCTAGGGACCATATCTCAGTGACATTACTGATGTCATCATTCTAATGTCATCATTGTCTAGGGACCATATCTCAGTGACATTACTGATGTCATCATTCTCTAGGGACCATATCTCAGTGACATTACTGATGTCATCATTCTCTAGGGACCATATCTCAGTGACATTACTGATGTCATCATTCTTTAGGGACCATATCTCAGTGACATTACTGATGTCATCATTCTCTAGGGACCACATCTCAGTGACATTACTGATGTCATCATTCTGTAGGGACCATATCTCAGTGACATTACTGATGTCATCATTCTCTAGGGATCATATCTCAGTGACATTACTGATGTCATCATTCTCTAGGGACCATATCTCAGTGACATTACTGATGTCATCATTGTCTAGGGACCATATCTCAGTGACATTACTGATGTCATCATTGTCTAGGGACCATATCTCAGTGACATTACTGATGTCATCATTCTCTAGGGACCACATCTCAGTGACATTACTGATATAATTCTCTAGGGTAAGGATAGCTTGTTGGAAGTGCAGTTTCTTATTTAGACAACTAGCATTGAGCAGTAACACCTTTAGATTTGTTTTTTGGTTTTGATTTGTTATGTCAGAAGTATTTTCAGTTTAACATTGCCCAAAAAAGGCATTGTGGGGGAGGACAATGTTTTAGCTAATATTCAAAAGCCTAGAGAGGAGAGGTATAGACCATCCCTGGCAAAGCAATGTGGTCTCCTGCTCATCTCTTTCCATGCTGACAAATATTTCATCCCTTTAAAATGACACCAGAAACTAAGCCAATTATTAAAGTCAGTCATCTCCTGTTCATATGGTGGCATCATCATTGGAGAAGGTAGAAAACTGCTCAGTTCTAACTTTGTACCAGCCTGGGACTCATATTCTAAGAGCCCCATGATGTCTCTCTTCATATACTCTAGGGAGGTATGCCTCTGGTTATTTGCACCTACATGGACTATGACTAAGCCATACCAGTACTCGAGCTCCAATGACCTGAATGTGTGTGTGTAATGTGGCAGATTCTGGCCTCTGTTAAGCAGCTGACTGTGACTTTCTCCTTACTCAGTATGGTGGGAGGGACATCAGTGTGTCTTACAATAGACTGTCTAATAACCAGAAAGTTGGATTGTGAGGTGGCTTGCATTATGGGCTTAGAAGTAGAGTTTCCATTAGATGTAGCTGCATGTGATGATCTGGGTCTTGTTCTGAGAGTGCATTTGGGGATGGTGAGGACATTTGTTATGTGTATTTCATTTATTAAGTCTTTCAGGTTTAGGAAGGTACCATTTAAGTGCTTCAGCATATGTTGGTCTATGTGTCTGATGTGATGGGTACACTGTGTGCACTACTGACAACCTGATTGACATTAAGAATGCTTTTATGGGAGAGCTTTGCTTCTGATGACATTATGTAACTGTCTCAAATACCTTATCAGTTTGTTTGAGAAGTAACTGGCTGTCAGTAAACGTGAGGCAATTTTACATTGCCTCAGGATGCCCATATTCACCAAGCTGCTAATGGAGATAATGGGAAAGTTCATATCCATGGCAACAGGCCCTTTTTTATTGATTAGATGGTTGCAGTGAAAACATAAAGTAAAGTCAGGAGTGTCTAGTTTGCAAATCTGGGGGCAGTATGTGTCACTACAAACTAGTTACACTGTGCAGCTAGATATTGGTGAAATGTCAAGGGTACTTTTACAGGAAAAATGTCAACTCAAGGTGCCTGCATCTATACAGGGCTCTGCCAAACACTTGAGGGGAAACTACTAAAGTAGACCTTGATGATTCATGGATGAAGCATTTAGGGAAATATTCCAAAGTTAGGTTAGACAGTAGCTAATCAATGAGTACTTACTGAAAAGAAAAATGAATTAGCTTTGTCAAGAATGATGACAAGGTCCAGGAAAGTAAATAATGTGGGAAGAAATAGCCAGGGAATTGTTATGGCTAGGCTTGTATAGGCCCTAGGGCTGATAGCCTAGTACCAACCTATGAACCTATGAACCTATGAATAGTGGGCATTCATCTAACTGGCTACTACTTGTGCTGGTCTCACCACATCTTCATACTGATGGATTCAATACCCCTTTGCTTCGTCTCTCACCAGAAGTAAAACAGTAGTACCAAGCTAAGCATGCTGCAGTCTCTTTAGTGATCAACATTCTTGTCCCAAATGATGCAGGGGTCTGTAGGCTTGTTGTAGACTTTTTCTGGTAGATGGCTTGCATAGCAACCAGACCAATCAGGAAGGTCACACGCAGTCACTGTCCAATCAGAGACTGTCAGGAATTAAAGCCCTCTGCTCCTTCTCTCAACAGGAGCAAAATAAAAGTACAACTTCTAAGCTGGTACCTATGAAGCAGTTACCAGACTTTCTGATAATCAGCAGTCTCCATGAAATAATGTTCCTATGTTCCTCCTCTCACCAGGACAAAAGCAGAAGCACTAATCCCAAGATGACTACTACGAGGCAAAATGTGGGATCTCAAGTGATTGGTGGTCTTGGACCAGATGTTGCAGATTTTAAAAGTAAAATGGAAAAAATGGTTTAATATCCTACAAATTTCAGTGTGAACTAAGCAGTTAGATAAGAAAGAGGGGGTATCTCATACTTAGGCAGTCTAAGGGGAGAGCCATAATTCTAAAATAGCAAGACAGACTGGATGAGGGAGGGCACTTAGTATTCTGGCTCTATGGAATACAGTGGGAGAGCCAATAAATTTAAATATCTGAAGGGGGAGTAAATTCACGAAGGGATGGTTTTGTGCTTATTGACAATAGCCAATGAAAAACAAATGTAAAATAAATAAAATAAATATAAAGGAGAGGGAAGGAAACATCTGGTCAAATTAACTTAAGGGTCAGGCAACTAGAGAGCCAGTTGAGTTTAAAAACCACAAAAGCACCAGGGTTTGATGGTGAGGAAATTTAATTTCTGTGTGACTCACAGGAGACACAGCTCTGGTCTGTTTCCTGGTATAAATATGTAATAGAAAACAGATTACAATTAAAATGCAGTATAATTATAATACACCACATTATACAAAATATAAGGCAATAAAGCAATACAAATTACAAGAAAGCAATATAAGATAAACAAACTAACCTTTCCCTCACAGCAGACTGTGGCAGAGTCTTAGTCGTTTTTTCCAGTAGAGCCTTGAAATGTTTTATTTTAACCTTTAAATACATGGATTAGTTGATAGTTCCTTCCTCGGTTCACAGGTAATTAACCTTACGTGACCTGTTCTAATTTCTATATCACTCACAGGAGACACTGGTCTGGTCACTTTCCTAGTTTAAATATGCGATAGAGAACAGAATACAATTAAAACACAGAATAATGAAAATACACCACAATATGCAAAATAGAAGAAGGCAGTAGAGCAATACAAATTACAAAAAAGCAATAAGAAAAACAAACTAACCTTTTTCACACAACAGTCTATGGCAAAATCTGAGTGAGCTTTTCCAATAAAGTCTTGAAATCTGTTATTTACCCCTTAAATACAAGTTTTAATTCAAATCTTTTCCCTCATTTCACAGACCCATTTAATTTCTATGTAATTCACAACAGACACACCTCTGGTCTCGTTCTTAGTTTAAATATGCAATAAAAATTAGAATACAATCAAAGCTCATTATAATGAAAATACACCACAATAACCAAATAGAAGGCACTAGAGCAATACAAATTATAAGAAAGCAGTATAAGAAAAACGAATTAACATTTCCATCACACCAGTTTCTGGTAGAGTCTGAGTGAGCTTTCCAGATGTTTATGATATGTTCTAAGGGCTGCCATGAGGATGCAGGTTTTCTCATGGCTGAAGTTGTCTATTCTCTGCCTTGGTCTCTTGTTCTGCATCATTAATGCACATAAAAATATACCACAGTCATATATAAAAAACTATTGGATGTAATTATCAGTCAAACAGCTCACCAATGAAAATATGCCTGCTGGCCACATATTATAAAGGTAGGTGACAGAAACCCCATAATTACATAGACATGCAAAATCTCAGTACAGCCATAAAGTTGTGCCATAGTAATGTCTGCACTATCATAAATACAGTAACAACAGTAAATCAATCTGTTTGTTAACATATTCATCCTTCCCCCAGCCCCTACCACTGTCTTGTATTCATAATACTCTCATTTTTTCATTCTTCAGTGACACTCAGAAATCTCTAGGTAAAGACACATTGTTCAGCCAACAACACATCCTTACTATGTCAGTAGTTTACAATTTAAACACTGCATTTCTACAATGTGTGCAATCAATACATGACTGATTTTCTCAGTGATCACTAATCATTTTCACTGCTGTCATTATTTTCCATTTACAAATAGCAGCTTTACATTCTTCACTAAAGGCATCAAGGGGTCTATATTAGATCATCGAAATGGCTCATTATCGAATGCCGTAATGTCAAACTGCAAAACCTGAACCCTAACAATATCAAAACCTCAAAACAGCAAATTTTTTCCCAGGGAAAAAAGTCGCTGCTCCAAGAAACACACACACCACAAGCAAGCGAAAAAGCAGCAATCCACACACATACAAGCTAAATCTAACCGTACACTACACTGCACATACACTACTATCTATCCACTTACCTTATCCCAGACTCTAACCCTAAGGTCCGTCACTATCGCACACTCACCTCACCTGTGCCCTAACCCTAACTCACTTAACCCGCCCCTAACTTCAAATTCTGTCACTATCGCACACTCACCTCACCCTAACTCTAACTCACTTAACCCGTCCCTAACCCTAACGTCTGTCACAATCGCACACTTAGCTGACACGCGCCCTAACCCTAACTCACCCAACCCGCGTCCTAACCCAAACGTTTGCACAATCACACGCTTATCTTAACCCAACCCGTAACTTTCCACCGCATCGCTGAAAACAGCAAAGCCACAACAATGGCCAACCGAATTCTTTCTCTAGGAAAGAATTTGGTTTTGTGCAGCTTCGCTTTTTTCAGCATTCGAGATATTGGGTTCGATATTAGATCATTCGAAATTCAGCCGTTTCGATGATCTAATATAGACCCCCATCAAGCTATGCCGATCATATGATTAAAACAATTCTTGAACCATGCTTACTAATTTTGTATCATTCTGAAGTGTTTCATATTAATTTATTATATTTCTATTATTTTTTCTTACTTTAAAAAGGCTGCAGTTTCCTAAGGCATTTGCCATCTAACTCGAGTAACTGCAAGTTCATAATCTGGTGCTAAAACTATTTCACACAAATTCCGGTCCATTTATGAGTTTTGTATGTAAATTAGATGCTTTTGCATTATCTCTATGAAGTGCAGTAATACACAAATGAGTACGGCCACTTATCCATATAATCAGGTCTCAGCTACTCGTGAACGTGGCCTTGGTTCACAAGAATGCACTGTGGAAAGTAACAGCAGCAGTCCTCAGCAGTCCCCCAGCATGCTACAGGAATGCATGGATAGTCTCAGTTATGCTAATAGTTGAATATGTTTAGAAAAAAACAAAATTGAGTCCTATGCATGTGAGTTTGTAAAATCATAAAGTATAACCCCTGCCATCGAACATCATATGCCACACCTTATCACCTCAAAAAAAAAAAAAAAACAATTATACTGATGCTCTACTGAATAAGGCATGTATATATGGCATTCAGGTATAACAGGTTCTTAGGTTCATAGGTGTACACTAGGTTAACAACCACTAGAGCCCTTGAAGTCCTAGCCATGCAACCCAAATATGACCCACAAATTTTATTTATATTTGATTTATAGGGAGTGACTTACTGATTGCTTCTGTCCCTGAGAGACATAGGAGCCAGACCAAGGGTGAATTTCCGATTAACCATCCATTTGTCAAAGCTGCACTTAAATAGAGATAGGGAGAAACTCTGATTCACATGGATGGGGATCCTGCTCCAGAAACTGAGAATTCTCTGAGAAGCATATCTGTCTCTCCAACATGTCCTATTTATGTTGCAAGCAAAGTTTAGGTCTTTCAGTCTAGTAGTTCTGATGTTGTTTGTTTTGCAGATGTGCAAAACATTTCTCAAAACAGAGTCCATGGATGCCTTGTATGCCACGTACAGGTCACCTCTCAGAAGTCTATATTATACTAAGTAAAGAGGCAGTCAGTGTAGGACATTGTGTTTACTCCCTACATTCCTTTTGTAAAGAACCTTTGTGGACATTCTATTTGCTGCAAGTGTCCGGTAAGGTACATATGAAATGGGACATCATACTCTAATATGGGCCTGATGAGGGCTGAGTACTGTGGTATGATGACCTCTCTAGACCTAGATGCTATACTCTTGCTTATAAGTTAAGCAACATAGAAGGATTTTTTTATTAGCTTGGACACATGTTGGTCGAAGGCTAGGTTACCCAGATCTCTGACTAGTGAATCAACTTTTAAGGGTGTTTTATTGATGATGGAGTTACCCAGGATGGTAGACTTCCCAAAAGGTACTATAATGCATTTTTTGATTTCTTGGTATTCAGTTTTAAGACATGGCTTTGGCACCAAGGGACTGTGTGCAGTAGCCCTTCCTGAAGGCTCTTCTCATCTTGGGGGGATTCAATGACTGCTCCCAGTTTTGCAATCATCAGCAAACTTGGTTAGCCAGAGACCTTTGACATTGCCTTTGTCATCTGAGAAGCAGATGCCAGAAAGGAGTGGTCCTAGCACACAGCCCTAGGGGACTCCACTAGTGACCATCCTCTTTGTGGAGGTAACCACATGAATTCTAACTTCTTTGGTCCTATCAGTAGCCCGCTAGCTCTCCAGTATGATACAAAGGGGCTTATACCTAGTTCTGTAAGCTTGTTGACAATGCCCAGGTGGGATACTGTATCAGATGCCTTAGCCAGATCTAGATAGGCAGTATGCACAGTTTTCCCCTCATCCATTGCCTTAGTGACTTTTTCACTAAAGTCCACCAGATAAAGTACACATGATCTTCCTTTGACAAGGCCAAACTGTGATGGATCCAGTGTGTGGAACTCATCTGTGTCCTTTTTGATAATTTCCATGATAATTCTTTCCATAGCTTTGCAAGTAAGACCAGTCAGACTAATAGGTCTGTAGATAGGATCTGTTGAAGGTCCTCCCTTACGAAGGGGATGGCCATTGCAGTCCTCCATTTGTGTGGCCCAAAGCCTGTTTTAAGACTATAGTTAAATAATGACTTGGTTCTTGATAAATCATATTGTAGACTATTCAGGTGGCATCCTGGGATGTTATCAGGGCCCACTGAGGCCATGTTCTTGGCTCTAGTGTGTGCAGTCAGTACATGTTCCCTAGGTTATTGTTGGAGAGGTTATGTTTGAGTGTATTATTGGGGAGATGGCTGGGGGTGAGGGGGGGAGTTGGAAATTAATTTGCCCTCTAATAGGTTTGCTATATGACCAGGATTAGTGAATGTAGCAGCATTAACCACCAGTTCAGCACATTGCTGTGTGCTTCCTTTGAGGTTTCTGACATAGATGTAGAAGGTCTTCTGGTGATCTTTCATCTTGGAGGATATCTAACCTCAAAGTTGGCACTGCTTGACCTAATTAGCCCTCTTATTTGCCTAGTGACTTTGATTAGAGCAGTTTTATCTTTATGGGAATTATCCTTCTTGATTTCTGCCTTAATTTTTTTTCGTTTTGTTGTATATCTTGTTTAATTTGTGATGCCACCAGGGTGGTTTGTTTCTGAGACTAGTTCTGGTCTTACTTCTGGTAAGAACAGCAACTTCTATGTAGCCACTGGTATAGTTCTAGAGAGTTTCTGACAGTAATTCAGCATAGGCTGATGTGTTCTTGGGGTTTGGAGGGGTATTGACTTTTGACAAACCATCACTAAATAACAGGCAATTTGCCTTGGAATAGTTCATAACTATTACTGGTTTTCATGGGATTATGGAGATGATTTTGATTTTGAAGGAGAAAACTTTGTGGTCGGAACTCAACAAGTAAGACAAGATATTAGGGGGTGCAGCATTCTCCCATATTTGTTAGTATGAGGTCCAGTATGATGGAGTCTCTAGTGGGTTATTCACTGTTTATTCAAGGGTTTTTATATTTACAAAGTCCAGGAGCCTCTGTACCTATAGATTTGAGGTTGTGTAGGATTCCTATTCTATAGAGGGGTAAGTAAAGTCTCCCATGAGTAGGGCGTTAGATTGGATGGTAAGCATCTCCAGTAGGTCCAAGTATGCATTGTGATCTTCTTGGGACATGGAGGGTGACCTATAGCTGACTAGGATATGGTACGGGATTGTGTCTATGGTGATATGCACACGGAAGAACTCCAACACACCATCCTGTTTGACCACCCTAGAAGTATGCTCGTCACTGATGTATATTGAGACACTTTCACCTTTAGCCCTTGTCTGAGCAGCTACTGGTCAAAAAGTGCAGAAGGCATTGAAACCTTGCACTGCTGGGGTACTTTCTGCCACTTTAAAACATGTCTTGGTAACTGCACAGATATCTAAATTCTTAAGTGTTAGGAGGGCTTGGAGGGAGTGCAGTTTTTTTTTTACTTGGGCTCCTGGCATTGAGCAGTAGCACCTTGAGGTTTTGTTTAGTTGATTTTCCTATGTCGATAGGTTTGTCAATTTGGCATTGCCTAAAAAAGGCACCATGGGCGCAGACGAAGCCTTAGACAGTATTTGAAATCCTACAGGGGAAAGGTGCAGATCATCCTTGGCAAAGCAATGTGGTCTGTTGACCATATCCTTCCAAGATGAAAAATATTAAATCCTCTTAGAATGACACCAGAAAGACAGCCAGTTGTTGAAATCAATCATTTTTGTCATATTGTGGCATCACCCTCAGTGATAGTAATATGCTGCTCAGTGCCAGGCTCATACCAACCTGAGATACATATTCTGAAAGCTGCATAATGTCTTTCTTCATACAGTCCATGAAGGTACATCTCAGGTTATTTGTACCTACATGGACTATGATGGAATCACACTGGTACCTGTGGCATAGAGACTTATGGATGTGTGATTTGGCAGATCCTGGCTCCAGATAAGCAACTAAGTTATCTTCTCCTTGTTAAGCCTGGTTAGAGGACATCAGTATATCTTATAACAGAGTGCTCTATAATAAGAGTCCTGGGAAGTGTGTTTGTTTGCCTTAGGGGCTTGGTATTTGGGGCTCCACTGAGAGTAACAGTATATGTGGTGTTAGTTGTTGTTTTTTCTGAGTGCCTTTGGGCTTGCTGAGGCATAACTTTGACAGTGGGTGGTTTAGGTGATCTTTGCTGTTCAGGAAGATTGCTTTTAAGTGCCTAAACATTTGTTAGTCTATGTGTGGGTTTTATTAAACATTTGTTAGTCTATGTGTGGGTTTTATGCTGTGTGAGGTGGGTGTTGTATGTGTGGTTTTGACAACCTGATGTGGACTTGTATGTGAGAATTTTGCCTCCATTGTCATTTTATAATTAACACCTCTTGCATACTGTGTCTGATTCTTTAAGGATTAGGTGGGTGTCAGTAAACATGAGACAAGTGCTGCATTGTCTCAAGATGCCCATATCCACCAAGATGGCTATGGAGAAGTTAGAAAATTGCATATTCATAGAGCCCAGTCCTGTAATACTCCAAAAAGGTAGCTATAGTAATGCACAACAGCAGTAGCAATTGTAAGTAATATATAGAAAAATGATGATTACATAATTTATTTATTTATTTATTTATTTTATTTTACATTTGTTAACCGGGCTAGTCTGACTGGATATATTTCCATTTTCAGCAGAGGCCCGGGGAGAAAAGCTCCACATAGACATAGTAACTATTACATATGATACAATAAAGAGCAGTATAAAAATTATACTGTATCAGGAAAATATTATACAAAAAAAAAATCAAACTTACTATAGACAGAATAGACAGTTATACAATAGTGTAGTCATCGTTCTTGGAAGCAGAAAACAGACATAACTTATATAGCAAAATCAAACATCATAAAAAATAGATAAGGGTATTTAAAGACAACTATGTAAATAGATTAGAATAGATTAGATTGGATTAGATAATTTCTTGAAACCTACAGTAAACTGAGAAATATAATCAGGAAGGAGAAGGAAAGAGGAGGGGTGAGTAATAGAATAGTGAGGAAGTAAAAACAGAGGGTGGGAGAGATCCCTGAGATGAAGGGGTAGAGGGGGTAGTCGAATACATAGGTTCAGTCTGGGTTGAGGCAGGGGCATAGCCAGTGTTTTGTAAGGTAGAGTCTAAGTTTTTGTTTGAAAAGGACAGGAGATACAATAGAAGTCAGTTCAGTGGGCAATAGGTTCCAGTGTTTACCAATAGAGTTAGAGAACAGGTAATGACTTTTTCCACCATATAAATTAAATGAAATGTGACTATATTCCTTTAAAAAACATGTAGGTGACAAAGCATTTTTGGTCAAACCAAACTTGCCAAGACCTGATCTAATGCGCCTGTTGGTTAACTAGGTTTGGTTAAGATGATGTCACATCCCTGAGAAAGTGGTTCTAAACCTGTGAACCACAGCCCTGCAATACTATCTTCATTGGATAATTGAAGGTATTTGCTAGAAAAAAAATATGTGCAATAGAAAAAAAATATGTGCAACTGCAAATATGTATCTATAATGTTATCATAATAATGCAAAAGAAAGTATAAATATCTATAAACTGTACTGCATCTATACAGAAATATATGGAATGTTTATGTGATAGCATAATTGTCTGTAGAATTACAAATGTACTATATGTATGAGCAAAATAATATATCTAATTCTGCATATATATGTCTGTAAATTACAGGCATACATCTGCATGAATATACTTAGAACTGTGTTTTTTCATAAATGTTTGTATTTATACTCAAACAAACAAAATATTTCCATTGCTACATGATTTCATCTAGTACTGCATTACCCTGGGTAGTAGTTAAAGTACATGAAGACGTTTTTTTAAAGAAAGGATTTTGTTTGGTTAGGCCAGAAAAATATTTATTAATATAGAAAGTGTAAAAAAAACAGTCATTGCTTCTGCAGTATTAACTGCACATAAAAGATGGCTGAACTCAGTCAGGTACCACACCCAAGTGAAGAGTGGTAGCTGGGGGAGGAGATGGAGGTTGCAGTTTCAAGTGAATGACCAGCACATAACTTGAGTAAGAAGTGACCAGTTGTATTAATTCTGTATACATTTTAAACCATCTCCTTATAAGCTTACAGTTATTAGGCAAAGAACTATCAAAGCGCACATTATTGTACCACAGTATATGTACAGCTAAGGAACAGAAAACTTCTTGCATTGCTACATTTTTCTGTGAGTACACCTGCATGAACACAATTCACAGATTGTTACATGCAAAGCATAACATTTTAAAATACCATTCCACCAAAAAGAAGAACTGTGCATACTTATAAAAGTTTCATAATGCATTTATAACTTGCAATAAAAGGAAGAGTGGCACAAAATGAGAATTCAAATAGTAATGCATATTTAAACAAATGAAGTACAGCAGTGAATGAAATGCCTTGAATATTAGTAGAAGTTATATCAGTAATATTAAGGAAAAAAGAGGTGAAGTATAAGTAAACATTCCCCCAGATTCATGAAGCTCGGCGCAAGGCCGGTGTAAGGCTTGCGCCGGCCATGCGGTGTATATATGGAGTAGTAGCGCCATATGCATATTAATGAAGGCATGCAGCCACCACAGCCACATGCATAGGCAACGTGCATGAGTGCATGGGACGTAACGAAGTTGTGGAGGGAGGCGTGTCAATGTCGGCTGTCAATGAGCAACCTAAACTGCTGAATATTATAGTCCGCCTGCAGTGATAATCTCACCTATCAGTGTCCGTGGAGACTGAAATGTATACAAAGCATGCAAGATAGTCCCTGCGAACAGAAAATGAAGAAGCAAACACAAATGCACGATAGGGAATAACAGGTCCCGACCCTTGAACAAATGACAGAAAAACCGTGTGCCCGTAGTCCAACATAGTGTTGATAGCTATACCATGTGGAAGTGAAACATATCATATGCTAGGGCGCCGCCAGGAGGTACGTCCAGCCCAGTGGAGAGGGTCACCAGCTGACCCATAATGTGAGGGAGGGTACATAGCTGTGCAGATGTGTCCATAACAAAATACACGAGGAGAAATGTAGATATATGTAGTGACTGTATGTCCGAATCATATCCCACAAGGGATGTAATAGTCACATACAAAAGTATGTCTGTATCCCACATAACAAATGTGATAGGGAATAGAATACACATATACACGAATCAGGAGCATAGAAACAGCTACAACAATAAGGACACATGTAGGCCGAAAGGAACAGTATGACCCATACCATCGACTAAGAATACCACCTGACCCACTTTGCGAGCGACAGAACCGCTGTGGCCAGATGTGTCCTGACACAAGCTTGTAAACATGGCAAATGTGCAGAGATTATAGGACATAATTATCCCTCAGACGTCATGTAATAGTGGCATTAAACAGTTGTTCTCCACACGTATATTACATAAATGTCATAAGAAAAAGAATAAGCCACCGAAATGCTACAAGACTAAAGCTTAGATATAGGCAAGAGTTGTAAGTTCTATCTGCCGAACTGACTGTGGGTATGTGTCGGCATGTAAAATGTGTTGTGTCCACCGCAAATGTCACATTGTGGCCAATTGAAAAGGTGGAAACAGTACCGTAGACTGTGGGGAGGCATTGTCCACAACAGTCGGATATGTGGAAGGAATAGCATGGACATAGGAAAAGGTGCCATCCCCCCAATGAGTACAACAGGTCTGCAAAACCTGGGAGTCATCGGTAGAAGCCAAACTAGTATGTGACACAGCCGAACGGGTAGTACCCGGGTATACCAACGAAGTAATGAAAGTGAAGTATGTGCATGTACCTATGTGTGTGAGGTATAGCACGTGGGAAGCAAACATGGCAGGGTAGTCCACACAACCATAAAGGTACCCGACACCTGTAGGGCAGTCAATGTGCTACTCTGGCCGTGTCATGGCCCAACAACAAAAGTAGTGAGCTATCAAATGTGAGTAATTTGCATGTGAGGGGTAGATGGGTAATGGTAAAACCTGCAAAGGCGATACTGTGTCGTATGCAGAAAAGGTGAACCAGAGGTATAGGAGGGGGCAGCGGGTGAAGTGGACATAAACACAAACACATGGAGAAACAGCTGCAAGACAAGCAGACAGGCCATAGGGTAGAACACAATCCCACAAACATATGTATCATGTAAATGTGCGATCAAAATGTATAGATATGTCACCGTCACATACCCACAGGTTGGTCCTGATGGAACTGGCCATAACAAATGCAACACACCTGGCTGCATAATGGGCTACCCAGCATACCCTCCACATCACACAACCCACCCCCATAACAGAACATCCACCAAATCAACCCGTACGTGGCCCACTGGTCTGTTGCAGACACAGCTACACATACTAACCCCTACGCATATGTAGTAGGTATTGTCACCCTAGGCAGTGTCAGGATAGCAAACCATGTATTCCCTGCATGTTAAACCCCCTGCACATTTTCATAAAGAAAAAATACATTTCGATATCGTATTTGTGTGGAATGGTCCAATTTCTGGAATATCCCTTACGGGATAAGTAACCTGTGTAAATAGTAGAATGGGTATGACGACAAGATGTCCAATCCTGTAGATATCTGGACACAAGTCAGAACATGAAGTACAGGTCCAAGACAGTGTCCAGACCTCAGTGGTCATGCATAACCTAGTACCCAGGATAAAACACCTTCCCGTGATGCACGCATCCCCACACAAATATGCGGGAGAATATATTGCACACTCGCGTAGTGGCAAATGGCAGAAGGGTGAGGAAGACACCCGACATTAACAGGATATCTGATGAAGTGTGAGGGATACCTAGTGTGTGCCGGCGTGACCAACCATACCTGACAACCTGTGTGAGCTAGATATCTGGACAGAGCCGTGAATACAAGTGAGACAAAGGTAGAACAGCAGGTACAATATGCAAAGATAGCTGTTAGAAGTTATTCATGTATGTGCAGTCTGAGTACCCGGGACGTCCACTGGGCGAAGAAGTGCCCAGTAACAGCGGAGGCCCGGGTAGAAAAGCTCCACAAGCAATACAAGGAAATAAAGGCTACATAATGTTAAAGGTAAAATACAAGAGTAAAAGGCATACAGTCAGGAAATACACATGCATAAAATGTGCATAATAAGACAGTGCATATCCAGAGTTTTGTAGTGGTAATACAGCAATTTACAACAATGACATACTTGGAGTCAAGTGAGTGTCAGCTAAATCTGGTTAAGCTGGAGGGTAGAGAGGAGCAGGAGTATGGAGAGCTTAGAGGAGTGAGATCCCTAGAATGTATAACAGGTGCAAGCAGGAATATATCCATGTGGATGGATAAACATAGATATATCATAGAATGACAGTTTGCACAATGGCATTAATGTCCGGAGTATTAAGTCTGAAACTCAACTATCTGCCAGCACGTCCCAACTTCTGTCTCTAATGCCGAGCTACTGCTGTGCCAGAACACAACAGCGTATTACAGAGGTTCATACAATATCACTCAACTGTCCAGATATTCACAGAATGACCAGAGTGTTGGCCCATATTGTTGTGTGCCTCCGACAATCTGCGTCTGTCCGGTAAATAGGTGTGGACTTGATGTCACGAAATAATGAGGATTAAGTATAACACTCCACATCCCGCAGAAGAGTCATGATAATGCAAAACCTAGTATTCTATCGATGTTATAAGCTTGTAAGGAAACTAGTTAAAATGTGTCTCTCTTACTCTCCCCATCATGTAGGGTTTGCGCAGATTTGTTGCTCAAAGAGGTTGAGAGGTATGGTCCGTACATATGTACAGTAACAACCCATGACATTTGTGTAATGTACAACTGCATACCTGTAGTCACATCATGTCCAAGAAAATAATCCCCGTATGAATGAATACAGGTAATAGTCAAATGTGAATGGGAAACACCCCCCCTCACCGTGGAGTATGGACCGTAACAACCCCACCCATAATATGTACAGCCAACAGAATAAGCTCCTGATAGGTGCCCAAACACATGTGTCTATAAATACAGGTAAAATGTTCATAATAGGGAGAAGCTCCCTGTCCACATGCTTCATCTGACATTTGAACTCGGCCAGGGAAGTTCCGTTCACCAGGCGGACAAGCCTATACCTTGCCAGTAATTTACCAGAAAGGCACATTATTATGACAAATGTAACAAGAGCAAAGGTCAAACGTCAGGGCATTTACCCATAATGTGTACAGGTGAGAGGTATGAAGGTAACCTGTCCAAAATACATGTACAGAACTAGTGATACTAGGTGGACAGGTGAGAAGAAAGATGTCAGGACAAATGACAAAACATGTACAAGTCATAAGCATGTACTTCAACAAATGTGAATGACAACGTATGCCCTGCGAAAGTCAATGTGGAAGGTTAATACACTCAAAAGAAATGTGTCCCTCAGGGTGTCATGCAGTGTTACCGTTACAATGTCCAGTCCCTCATACTCGTACGTGAGCTCTGCCACTGACGGAAAGCGCAAATACCGGCGTACACATAAGGTACATGATAGAATAATTAGTGTGGATAATCACCTGTTGGCCATTGTGAGGAATACAACCCTCTGGGTGGGTGTGTCCTGCAATATAAATGTAATGGCATCTGGCCTGTGATGCCGCCATACAGTGTGTGTATTGGTGTCAGAAAATTGATATCTTGTATCAGACACATACTCCGCAACTGTACAGATTTACGCAGAATGTGCAGAGTTTTGCATCATATGTTTGGTGTGTTCCTCTTAAAAGCAGTACCATTGTGGCAAATTCCTGTGAACTGAAGTAATTAAATAATGACAAACATGTGAGTTTAAGGCACCAGATCCGTCAGAAAAGTCATACTAATGCAAAACCTATGATTGTGTCAACTATCTACGTTTGTAAGAGCAATATTTAAATTCTGCCCCTATGTGTCCCACTATCAGTTAAGGCTTTGTCCAGATGTTTGCTCTAGGAGGTTGAGTGGTATGATCAGAAACAGATACATGTGTGAGGAAACAGCATTATCGACTGAAAGATAACTCAGAAGGTATGAAAAGCACTGCAGTAGGACGTTCAGTACTGTCCGCAGGTATGTGCTGACATGTCAAATGACACAGCAGTCTACATAGGTTCATAGGTTCATAGGTTTATACTTGGCTATCTGCCCTAAGGCATTTATAAGCCTAGCCCAAATTTTTGTGGCTTACGCCACCCCTTATATGAAAAAATACTGTGCCCATTAGTTTGTTGTGCCTCTGTCAGCAGTGACACAGAGATGATTCCCGGGGTAAACCTACGATCTCCCATCCACAGGTCTAGATTTCTCTTGAACAGAGTCAGCGAGGTGCTCTGCCTCACATGGACCGGGATTTTATTCCACAGCATAGGGAGTCTCTGAGTGATAAATCTATCCCTCCAGCATGTCCTATTTATATCCGTGCTAAGGTTTATAAGTCGCTTGCTCTAGTGGTTTTGGTGGATTTGGATTTTTTGAGGTGGAGCATGTCCATTAATTCCGGGTTGGACATGGCCTTGTATGTCAGGCACATGTCACCTCTGAGCAGACGGTATGCGACTGAATAGAGCTGGAGTTTCTTCAATCTGGCAGCATATGACATATTTTGGAGTCCCTTTATCCTTTTGGTGAGGAACTTTTGGGGTCTCTCCAATTGCTGCAGATGTCGGGTGAGATACATCCCGAATGGGGCATTGTACTCGATCATTGGTCTGATAAGTGAAGAGTACAGGGGAACAATGACCTCACTAGATCTGGATGTGAATCCCTTCATGATCAGGTGGGCAATGTAGAAGGTCTTTCTAACCACTTTAGCAACGTGAGTGTCAAAAGAAAGGTCACTGTCAACCTGGGTCCCCAGGTCCCTGATAACCTCTTCTGTGCTTAGTGGATTGCCACCTATATGGTAGCTTGGGGTCACCTTGTTTTTCCCGAAGGGTATGACTATACATTTTTTGGCGTTTAACTTCAGGCCATGGCTCTGGCACCAGCTATCTGTTTCCGTGAGTCCCTTCTGAAGGATATCCGTGTCCGATGCACTTTCCACTATGGCACCCAGTTTGCAGTCGTTTGCAAACTTTGTCAGCCAAAGTCCTCCCATGTTGGCCTGTACTTCTGAGAAGTAGATGCCAAACAATAGGGGGCCAAGGACCGAGCCCTGTGGGACACCACTTGTGACCGGCTTGGAGTCTGACACAGCGCCAGCAACTCTAACCCTGTGGGTTCTGTCCTTAAGCCAGTTTGCAACCCATCTTGTGACATATGGGTTTACATTTAAGCTGGTAAGTTTTTCTACAATACCCGAGTGGGGTATTGTGTCGAAAGCCTTTGCAAGGTCAAGGTAGGCTGTATGAACTGCCTTTCCCTCATCAATGGCCTTGGTGACTGTTTCGAAGAAGTCGACCAAGTTCAAAAGGCATGATCTTCCCTAAAGTACCTATAGGGATCTTCCCATAAAGTACCTATAGGGCTGTCACCTTTACAAATGATGATAGTGGGACATACCCACAGCCATGCACACAGCACAAATAGACATACAGCAAAACTAGGCCATGATACATGAACCCTCTCGCGTGTACGAGTAGAGTGAGAGTACAGCAAGGATAGATGTCTGCCAAGCTATACAGCAAACGCCTGTAAGGGCGTGTAACACCGCCCGTAACACGAACATTGCACGAACAATGTTGGGATTTGCAACATACCCCATTGGTATGTGAAAGCTATGCAAATATGTGATACATGAAACAGTCAGCTGTCCATGCAAGAGCAGAGTTATGTGCCGAAATTATATATATATATATATATGTATATATATATATATATATAGATACAGACATACACACACAGACACACAGACACACACACACACACACACACACATGTGGCAGGGTTGTGAGCAAAACACGAACGTAACCACTGTACCACACAACAGCATTACGCAGTGACAGAAAGTGCAACCGTGATTAGTAGATCACGGCAATTACACAGGCATACGTCTAGCCTGTAGACAGCGGCATCAAAGGCAAAGACGCCGCACAGATGTTATGGTGAGTGAATACTGTAAAAGCAATGTACTGTTGTCATGCAGCTGGAAACACACACACACACACTTGGCAGAGCTGGGAGTTGAACATACACCTAACTACCCTATCACACTACAGCATGACGCATTTACAGAATGCGCTACCGAGATTACTAAACACAGCAGTCCCACAGGCATTCTTCTAGGCATGTGTCGACATCTGCAAAGGCAAAAACATCAGCAGGATATATCTCTGGTGTGAAGCGTCTAAAAGCATAAGCTGGGTCCCCAGGCGGACGGGAGCATGCGCGCGCACACACACACACACACACACACACACACACACACACACACACACACACACTTGGCAGGGCTTTGAGTCGAACATACACCTAACTACCCTATCACACTACAGCATGACGCATTTACAGAACGCGCTACCGAGATTACTAAACACAGCAGTCCCACAGGCATTCTTCTAGGCGCGTGTCGACATCCGCAAAGGCAAAGATGTCAGCAGGATATATCTGTGGTGTGAAGCGTCTATAAGCATAACCTGGATCCCCAGGCGGACGGGAGCATGCGCACACACACACACACACACACACACACTTGGCAGGGCTGGGAGTCGAACATACACCTAACTACCCTATCACACTACAGCATCACACATTTACAGAATGCGCTACCAAGATTACTAAACACAGCAGTCCCACAGGCATTCTTCTAGGCACGTGTCATCATCCGCAAATGCCAGGACGCCGACAGGGATTGTATAGAGAGTGTACGATCAGACATAGTACTGTCCCACGGTAGACGTACACAAAAATACGGCAGTGGTGTACTCGGGGCAACTATACATGTATGGAGCACTACAACAACAATACCTAGACACAGTACGCACCACAGACAGTACACCCTTCAAGATAGTCACCCAGTGTGTACTCGGTAGGCATCCATCCTGATGTTGAATATGGAAATCTGTTGCCTGGATGACCACCATGGCAATACAGGATGTCAACGGCCATGCCCATGCACAGAGGGACATCAGTGACACAAGGTGTCACTGGCCATGGCCGCACATTTGGTAATATACGTCAGTTCGGACTGTACTGTGTGTCAATCTACACAACGGCGTACTGGGCATGCTCACACACTTAGCTGTTGCAAAGGGCCATCTTGCATGCAGATGGAGTGTAAACACGGAAGGTCTCAGTTTGGACTGTACCATGTGTCCATCTACACAACTGCATACATGGACTGTACTGTGTGTCCATCTACACAACAACATACTGGGTATGCTCACACACTTAGCTGTTGCAAAGGGCTGTCGTGCATGCAGATGGAGTGTACACACAGAAGGGCACAGTACAGAAGGGCACAGTAAGGTATAACTGTCCTCATGCACAGGGCGGTCACACACATGCAGTGACCTGTACACACTCAGCTGTGCAGAGTACACATGTACCGACAGGGATTCAACAGGTGTTATGCATTGCAACGATACCAGTATACATGAACAGGTCAGCTCAAGACATACCACGACCCTTACACAGCTGTGACACATGACTGTTGCTGTACACCAATGAACACATATCTGGATATGTCATACATGTGTTTGTGTGGATGTGTGCATGGACTGCACACACAACACATACATACATAGCATAGCCTTTGATGTACCCCATGCATAACAGTGGCCTAAGCAATGCTACACACGCAAATGGAAGGTGGGTCCATGTCTGTTGAATGCTCACACTACAGGGGGTAGCAATGTTGACCGGGACACATACCCTTGTACTGGTCACCTGTGACACCCGTGATATCATACCACAGTCCATGTGTTATGTATGTCAACACACATGTCCAACAATAGCAATGCATACAAACATGGCAACAGGAGACACATGTGACATCTGTACTGTGCATGCAGCAACCATGCATGTGCAGTGGCCGATGTCCGTAACATAGTTGCACCTAACTACGACATGCAGTCGCAATGCAGCCCCATCATTGACACCTGTATACGGTGACATACAAACAGCACGTATGGAGGGATGTGTGTACATAAAGTGGTGAACCACCTGTGTAGATATATGTGTGCAGGGGGTGGCTCACAGTTGTGTCACACACCATCCTATCATGCCATGTGCAAACAGTACGCTATGTCACTGTTACGTGATGGTGCTGACATAACGCATACACAGCTGTCAGGTGTTACCAACTATATGTCACATGGCACCTGTAACACCTACAACCTCCCGTGTACATATAGCAGCACAATTGCCAGACATAGCGTTGGTACACATATTGCAATCAATACCGCTGCATGTCTATCAAACGTGTCATCATATGGCAGGTGTATCATTCCCAGCACTGCCATGTGTGTCCGAATGTGTGACCAGAGATGCCACATATCGTGGGGATTATGTCCCAGTTGTTACACATCCCTGTACACCGTTGTAGAGATCTGTACATACGTCAGTGTGGGAAGCATGACGTCGGCCGGTGTGGTGCATCACACACGTCGGCTGTCCGTATACACGTGTGGTCACCACAGTGTGTGTGTGTATGTATGTATGTCTGGTGCTTGGTGTGAGGGTGTATGCTAATATACAGTGAGAAATGATCACTAACCCCACGTGGTGACTAACCCATAATGGTGATGCAGTGCACTACCCTGTTGATGCCATAGGTCCCAGCCATACTGGCTACCTGTGCATGTTCTTTCTCTGTGACATGTCGTGTGGGTGCATAGTACTGTGAGGGTGATGACCACATAGGCAAGGGTCCCCACCTCAACACTATGGGGTGTGCGTTATAGTGGTGTACACCCCGTGAATGTGGCCATGTTCCCGTACTGTTACAGGGTCCTACTGCTACACAGTGTGGCCTCCAGCTACCAAGTGACACCTCACATCATCATTGGCCAGACCTCTGTGTACAACCCCTGCACCATGTCTCCATACCTGTAATGTGTCCTGCTATGTATGTCACGTCTCTGTCAACTGTAGCCTGTGCCACTGACCACATGCGTCAGGTGCAGTATATGTGCGGACATCTGTGTCATGTTGGTGTTTCCAACAGTCAGGTTGAGGGTACATGTAGCATGCTGATATTGCCAGACGTGCCTGTGAGTAATCCACAGTTACACGTGGGGGACTGCAAACACTGCTACCTGTAGGCACATGCAAGTACACCATAGGAGGGAACCAGGGTATCACTACCAACATGGTGCTACAGATGTAACCGAGACACATACCGTGAACACATCACAATGCATGCTGCACCTGAACTATGTGGTATGACCGGTGCATGTCGACAGTACACAACCTATGTCACATACACATCTCTCAGTATTCACACACAACCACTGCAACATACACATCCCTCACTATGCATACACAGGTAATATTATATACACCTCTTACTATTCTGTTCACCCTGTGCATCAGAATATTTGAGCATATCCCTGCACCGATGGTGTGGTTGACAGGGATGTGGCACAGGCTTCATCATATGCACAGGGTGATATGTTTGTCAGGGGCATAGGCTCCACCAATGGATGACATCATGTGTGTGTGTAAGGGCCAGTGATTTGATTGGACATGTCTGTTCAGAATGCATGTGGATGTTGTGGAGCCCTACAGTTGTGTTTGCTGTGTGCGTGTATGTGTGTACACAGTTCTGCCATTTGTGAGGCCTACACGGGGTATAATTGACAGCTCCAGATTGTACAGACCAGGTTGTACAGCTCACTGTGTCCGTCCACAGCCACGTGACCTGTGCCTGCCTGGTGTTGCACGGGCACTACCAGGTGGAGGTACAGATTGGCTACTGTCCGACGACACATGTCTGCTGGAACCGTGTCCCCGCTGAGAACGTCCAGGGCCACGTCCACATGGCCTGCTGTGTCCTGGTGTGGACAGCGCAGCACCAGCTGCACTGCTACTGCTACCAGCACTATGGGAGCGGGCATGTGAGGTGGCACGCTCACGTCGACCTACACTAGGTGGTGTTGCTGGCCTACGTCCACGTGGCCTATGCCTCACTCCTACCAGATGTTCCAGCACAGACAGCTCACACTTGCGGATTGCCATGCCACTGTCAAGGATTCCGACCATGTCACCCAATCGCCTATCCAGAACATCAGCAATCTGCTGTTAAGCATTTGCCAATGCCTGGATGTTGTCATTTAGGGTACGGATAGCAGCCCTCTGCAGCCTCTGCCCTTCTCTGTTCTGCCGTTCAGCACGTGCCTGTGCCGCCATTACAGTCTGGAACATGCGTCTGGTGATACCAGCTGCTACGCAATGTCCTGTAGGTGCATGTCTGCCAGAGGTCCTCCTACGAGCAGCACCGGCCACATGCCTGTGTGGCACATCTGCAGTCATTACACTGACACCATGGTGTGTAGACACACCTTCTGTAGCCACCACACGTTCCTGTTCCACGCTAACAGATGCTGACTGTCCTTCCTCTATGGCCACTGGTGATGCGGTATGTGTTGGCAGCAGAACTGTGTGCGGGGAAGAGGGGGACATAGCTGGGATGGTAACCATTGGCACAGATTCAGGCCCTGACAACCCTGCCTGTACCTCATGCATATGTTCATCACCACTAGTATCTGTGGGGACACTTACATCAGATGGACCGCAGGAGGGTAACGCACCTACATCACCTGTGAATGCAAAGAAATACTGTAAAGTACAATAGACACACACACACACAGACACACACACACAGGTGCACACACACACACACACAGACACACACACACACAGACACACACAGACACACAGACACACACACACAGACACACCATGCATGTGATTTGACAGATGGCATGCAATATGCCTGTGATACAGCAGAGGGCATGCAGCTCAGACATTAATAGTGTTAGTAAGCATACCTCCCTGGGGTGCACACTACAGCAAGAAGGTGTCATATCAGTAGCCATGCAGTTCACACAATCATGGTAGTATGCATGCATCCCCGTGATACACCATGTGGCCCAGAACAGGATAACAGTACACATTTCTGACGTGACCTTGACATGTAATCTGCTGACATGTGCATTAACATGCATACCTGTCTGACACAATGGTGTCCTGACACATGTACAGCATCATAATGGGCTTCACATTGCAGTGTTGTGTGTATGCCCTACAGATAGAATGCATGTTTAGCAAATGTGCATGAGCATGGGAGGGTAGTGTGAGCTGTCTACATTGCTATACAGTGTGAAGTACAGACACTGTGCCATTGCATGGCACCATGAGGCATCTATATTGTTGTAGAATGCATAATATGTACACATTGCATAGCCATAACTGCATGCTATGACACAGTCGTGATGTTCAACAGATCTTATATGGTAGACTTCAGTGACACCTCCAGTAGCTGTGCACAGGCTTTTAGGATGTCCAGTGTACCACATCAACTGTATAATTGGTCATCTAAGGCTATAATTGGACCATGTGTGGACAATGTGCAACAGGGTGTATACACATCCCATCTACTGTGTGGCTACATGTCTCTGGTCATCCCCATGGCCATGTGTGCAAATGTGTTGGCCAAATGTGTGTGATGGCCATCTATCTCACATGTCTGTGTTGGCCCATATGACATACACCAATAGATGTCAGATATGTCACAATCCACAGGGCTATGCAGACAACGGGTTGTATGTTTGGTATGTGGGGTATAGGTCATGCGATAGTGTGACAATACTGCAGACAGAACACTACGTGTCTGGGACATGTCAGGTGGCACATCACAATGTGTGCACCCAATGCAGGGGCATATGACACAATAGTGACACCTGTGGGCTGCCCATATCACAGCTCACTGTGTGGTACTGTGTGCGTACCACACATGTTGTTCCAATGCATACTACATATGCCTCCATTGTAGAACACCTCCACCGTTGTATGCACAGCTGACCACACATGTCGCAATGACAAGTACTGTGGTTTCAAGTCGGTGTATCATTTTGTTTGTATATATTGCACATGGGTGGCCTGTGTGAATGATGGGTGATGTGACCTGTATATCGTGACTGGAACAAACATCAAGTGTGCAAGTGTTAACTGGCCACATGGCAAATAGATCTACACTGTAACATGCCTGATACTGATGACAGTCTCACCTGCAATGGACTCATGTCTGTGCAGCACACCAGAGGAACCTGTATAGGGGTGACACAGCAGTATGAACATTATCCATGACTGTATGACAGCCACAGGGTGCACTGTGCATGTTAACAGATTCACCTGTGTAATAGCATATACTATGCACATGTGTGCATACACAGAGTAGCATACTGTAGTATGCAGCATGTGTGTCCACATACCTTGCATATGTTGTTACTTTACATAATATACAGTGACACATGCAACTAAATGGGATATAATAGCCATATGTGCAGTACTGACTTACCAGGCAACTCCAGGCTCATTGGTTGGGAGACACCCACCTCCACGATGGCAGCTAGTGTTTGTGGATGCTGTTCCCCCGGTGTACCCAGACTGGCCAGTAGCTCCTCGGTGTGTGTGAGTGGGGGCTGGGTTGGTGGCCCACCACCTGTTCTACCTTGTTCCCTGGCAATTGCAGTGGCACGCTGTTTTGCATGTCGTATCAAGTCCGTGCAGTGTCTGCGCACCTGCTGGTAGGTGCGGTTATGGCCACCCACATCGTTCACCCTCCTGTGTAGATCCTGCCACAGGTCATCCCGCTGCTGGGCATGCTGTGGCACATGGCTGAACAACAAGTCATAGTTCTCATGGAACTGTGGGATGAGGACATCATCCTCCTGGCGGCTGTATGCTGGAAGGCATGTACGGGGCATTATCTGTAAGACATAATGATGGTGACAGGTCACAGTTTCAGAGATGTACAGAGATACTGCTGCACATACATTTCTATGACATCTACTACATCTGCACACTTATCTTTGCAAAGCATCATGACACTGACATGACTGATGTGTTTGTGTCACACTCATGTCACACCCATTATGCATTGGATATCATCACCATATATGTGTGTCACCTCTTTACAGTGTTCATACTCCATGTGAATGCTGTCTTGCTGTGGGCATGTCTATTTGCCTGCACTTGTGTTCTTACCTATCTGCACATGCCTGGATGTGTCCACGGTAATGCTGTTGACCTTGATGCTGTGTATATGTCACATATCAACACAGACACAGCCGTAATGGACTTGAGCAGTGACAATGCACACATACTCATGGACACCTGTACATGCATGTGTTTTGCCATATACATCTACACAGCACTGTACAACTGTTCAACATCCTGCCACGGATCACCTGTGTTGTACATGTGATAGACATGGGACGATGGCTAGTCAGACGTCATTCGCAGGGATGGTTATTAACCATAGCATGTGCGGGCAAGGTTTCCAAGCTGTAGCAGACAGCCATTATACCACCGCAAGGTGCATCAGTGCCACATTACTGATCCAGTCAGTTGATAGTACATCTACCATGCGGCCATCACACCATGTATGACTGGGATGACATGTGCAGCTTTGATGGACAGGGTTGCATGGTATGGCAGGAATATGTCACATATATGGCACAGGGATCTGTCCAGCCTGTGGCGATCCTAGTATTAGGACGGTGGCTGTCAATGACATATGTCTTACAGATCAGGATATGGACATGTAGCATGTCCATCATCATAGTGTAGCAAATGTCTTTCTGCAAGGTAGACAGCATGCTGCATAGTGGAGGTGAGGATTGTGAAGGCTGGTATCGCCCATCCACATGGCCATTACCCTTAAAGGTGGTATGTGATCCAATATTGGTCACCACAGTGCTGTATATGCCTGTCCAGTGATCTCCGTGCTCATGGATGGCACCCTGACATGACATGGGTACCTCATATGACTACCTAAGGGGCCTGGAGACGTCACCAAGTTGGGGGGTGCACTGCACAGCACCATCCCTTACACAGTGTCCATAATGTTGACCACAGCCTAGGTAGTAGTTAATGGGTACAGGGATGTTCACCTAGTGGTGACAATGCTGGTATCATCCATCAGACTGTGCACATATGACACACACCTCACCCACACAGCCCATTCTGTATGTTGTTCACAACACTGACACAGCTATACTCATAGGTCATGGCCATTCACAGCCTTACATACACAGATGCCTAACATTTGTCTGTGTGGTATGGGCTACAATGAGGGTGGAGTACAACACATTAACCCTGTTCTACTGTAGCTAGCACTGGTGTGATATGCACATGTCACTCTTGCACCTTTTGTAGTTGTGAGTCTATCAACAGGCCACTGGTGGAACACTCCTGTGACATACAAAGGTATTTGTAATCAAACATCCGTGCTGTCTTGTACATCTGTACTGCTAACATCTACAGTGATAATGGTTCATATACATGCACACCATACTCAGCAGGGTTATAGTGCAGTGCCACCCATAATGACTGTCATCACCACCTGTGGGTTGATATTATCCAACACCCTATCTGTATTGTATGGTCATGCTAGGCACTTGTTCAGAACTTGTGAGCATGTCATGAGCTACTGATTAATATAGCACCCATTCCACACCATTTCCCACAGGTACACTGTCTGTCCTTCACTTCCCAGCTTGCTTATGGTGCAACAGCTGTTGTACACACGTAATGCACATATCCTGTGGGACATAGTTGTATATACAGGCATGTCCAACTGTCACGTACCAGTGCTACTGCCTGTCTATATGATGGATATGTCGTACATGTGGCAATAGAGCAATTGTCTCATGTACACATTCAATGATCACCTCCCAACATACGACACTACAGCCTGTGGGGGATGCACTTCTGCAGCCGTGCTGGGGGCATAGCTCTCAAGTGTACCTCATTATGAGGAACGTACCTCATTTGGGGTCTTAAAAAGTGCATGTTCCTCAAGGTTCCACATTGAAAGGGTCTGTCACACATTTATTGTTGGAAATTGTTTAACTGATAGCCATGGCTAAATAGATGGGAATCATATTAATTCATTAGAATATCTTTTTTATACGTAAAACCAGCCTATTTTAGCCATCATATTCTTCCTAGTTGAAGCTGTTAGTAAGCCAGTAGTAAGTGTTCCACGTTTTGCCCATTTGTCACACATTATGAGGGCTAATGTTCCTCATTTTGGGGACAGCAGGTTGACAGCTATGGCTGGGGGTAATGCTGTCAACAACCCTGACTGCACCTGACAGTCATGTGGGGATGTGTAACATTCACAACACACCCCACCCATCACATAGTCTCACATGATCTCCACCACAGGCCACACCTACGAGGACAACTTGTGCAGTACGTCTCCATACTCTGTGTAGGCACCAGAGGTAGCCCCCATCATGGAAAACAACATCACCAACTGATAGCCTACAGACTCATGTGTGCCCATCACATACAGCCAATAGTGAGTTATAACATTCACAACACACCAGTCATAGGTGACTCTGTAGGGAGTCACACTGCAGTTCCACACAGCAGGCTACACAAGGTGATAGTCGCTTACATCTTGCTGTCGGGTAACTGGTTCTGCAACATAACCTATGCACCCATGCCACACCTCACCAGGTACAATGTGACTGTCATTCTCCATGTTAGTGTGACTGCTCTGAGATGTCACTTCACAGTGCAGGGACATGCAATAGCTCACCAGTCTTATAGCCCTGAGGGTGTGGGCCAAGCCCTGGGGAGCATTATGCATTCGTCCGGACACGATACCACTGTACAACGACCAACTGTATCACTTCAACAGTTGCCTATGCTCCTATTGCCATTCCACAGGCATCTGGTATCTGTCCGCTTTGACTGACCTGGTCAAACACAATGCTGTGGCACAGATGACTTGCACCTGTCAGCCCCTGGAGTACAACTCACATGTAAGGCTCTTGCCTTCTATACACCTGTCTTGCACAACAGCTTCCAATAACAGTCACAGAGCGGAACTGGCAAAGCCGCGACATGGGGTCATGACACAATGCTTGCATCTTCCTCATCTTCGCACACAGGCAGGCACACCTTATAATGCTATAATCCAATATCTCTGCAGTCTCTGGGACCTGCCTCTGGGCTCTGCCGAGCACACCACACACACAGGTTATAGACAGACCATACCTTTCCTTTCAGGCTGAACGGCACACCAGCTGAGGGGTTCCCACTTATCCCACTATGTTGTGCACATCCCACATGTTACTTAGCACAATGCATCAGAGAGGTGCTCCATGCATCACTAACATGTCGGGACCACCGCCACATTGTAACAAACTACAGACAAGCTACAATACACCACGGTTAACATTAACAGTTTGTTGGTATATTAGACAGTGGGGCTCAGGCAACTACTACTGATGTGGCTGACACTACCCCACACTTAACTGGGATGTACTCATGTACTGGCACATCCATGAGTCACGCAACACTCCACTCACCTGCTGGATCAACCCATACACACCACCTCAAGACCAAAAACCACCTCATAGACCTTACTACCATGTGACGACTGGTACACCA
Source organism: Protopterus annectens (assembly GCF_019279795.1). Lineage (NCBI taxonomy): Eukaryota > Metazoa > Chordata > Ceratodontiformes > Protopteridae > Protopterus > Protopterus annectens. Next base: position 647,737,281 of record NC_056748.1, read on the forward strand.
CACACCTGGGGTTATCCCTCATTGGTGGATTCCAAACATGCTAATCAACATTGAACGCATCCCGACCACCACCATCTGCTTGTACACGGTACATGGGAGTACAACTCACACAAGGCTCTTGCTGCTTCTATACTGCCTGTCTTGCACAGCTTCCACAACAGTCACCGCAGAACGGGAACTGGCGCAAGCACGACAGGTCATGTGACACAACAAGCTTTCGTATCTCCTCTCTATACCTACTACAGGCGTCTCTGACAGCGGTTGTTAACGTCATGACACCCGTGCAGATGGGCGATGCACATACAAATGCTGAAACATACCCAGTGCACTTCATTAGCATGTACACAACTGCATGGATCATGCTATTCCACAGAGCCATGATGGTACACACCATATAACAGACGCCACTCTGGTGGTCATGTTCCATGGACATATGATGTACAACAGGTGTAGGCTGTTGCACAGTGGTGTACATTCCCATGGGTGGGGTAGCTCACTGGTCAGCCTTGGTAGGGCCACAGGATCCCTCATCACATACTCCAAGACTAGCTACGTAAACATTACTGCGACACATTCCGGGGTGTACCACCAGGCATTATGGTGGTATGTCAGTAGTCGATGGCAACACCCACATCTGCTGTCACATACAACAGTCACTCAGGAACATTACAGACCCAGGTGATGTTGGCAACATGCTGGAGGATGGATTCAATGCTAACATTACACCCTCTCACTCACTACAGGGCCACAATCCATACAGGAACATTGTGGTTTCCCTGTGGTCACATCTACACAGTACTAACCTGCACTCTATATGTCCTGGGACACTGGCCCCATGTCACCTTCCGACGTCCCAGGCTGTGATGTCCACAAACCTCTGAATGACATGTCTCCCCACTAGGCCACCATATTCAGTAATAGCCTTGTTTCAGACATTGTAGCCCCTGAATGGCACACAGCAACATTTATCACACTACACACAAGTGGCACCACAATGCGTGAGTGGGACTATAGTCCTACACACCTGACTGGACTGTTCTTAATGGCTATGGGGCACATCATCAAGGACGTCATTCACAGAGACATTGTTGGGCTCCTGTCCTTTGATGCCACCCGGGTTGGGCTTGTTAGGGCCAGAGCATGGCCCCTACACCTGGTGGACTCCTTTCATACAGTTACCAGGGCAGTTGCTGATGGTACGGGAGTCCACACATCCTACATTGTCCTCTCATTGCCTTTCAGCACCATTCTCCATTCTGGTATTGACAACATACACATCCACCTGCACATCGTACCCTATGTCTCAAGATGTTATGCAATGTGGCTCATGGACAGGACACACACAGTGAGGCCAGCATACCATAGTACCTGCTGCATTTCAGTTACAATTGGCATACCACAGTCCTCAGTCATAGGGCCCCTCATGTTCAGTATATGCTTCCCTGCGGTACAGGCTAGCACAGGGGACTTTCCCTGCCTAGCTTTACAAACCCCTGCATACAAAGTGCCATGATTGCTCCACCAGCTGATACTGACTCCATCCATACGGGTGTCACTGTGACAGATACCTGATATGACTATCATGGCGTCAAGCTGCATGACACAAGGTGCATGAACATCACCTTTGCATTACACCATTCACCCACTGACTATCACATGGTGGTAGTTCCCTACATACATATCACATTGTACATGTTTGCAGTACACACATATGTCGCACCCACTCCTGTGGTTACCGTATTGCCACTGTGGTGTGGATATCCTTCTACGTGGCCACACTTATCTGTACTGGGTGTGTAGCTGGTACATAGGCACCCATTGTACCTCTGAACTCAAAACTTCTACACACATTCAAGGGTACACCACCCCATTTAGGGTGTACCTTACACAACAGCTACAGCTTTACATACCACAACATTAACACGCCATGGCGTTTACTGAGCTCCGACAGTTTAAGTATGCGGCTGCACTACGGACACCACATCTGTACACATTTGCATACTACATACTCAGGGGTGACCTCTGCTGATCAGACAGGGCCCATGTCCACAACATTATTAATGGATATACTCCTCATACGTGACATAAGCAAAAGCCACTGTGAGCAACATGCTCATGGATATGTGCACACATGCCACAATGTGTGGGATGTGCTTGAGGGTTGCATTCCCAAACTGGACACTCACCATGCTTTGGAACATGAGTCCTATGTACATCACGCAGGGACACTCAGTAGCACTGTTCATGTGATACCACCCTTGGTGGTTGGGAGACACATGTAGGCCTGGGATCACTGCACTGGCTGTACTGTGCAGAGGTGCAGGTGACACATGGCTCTGCTGTTCACAGGACACTACTCTAGAGAGGTGCCACTGGTGTGAACACTGTAGTTGTGCTTACACATGGACTTGCCAGACTGCATAGTACCCCACTATGCACCTGTGAAGCTATTACATGTCCTTTGTGCACGGTTACTTGGTAGCCCTTCCATTTAGATTAGCTATCATGCTATTACAATGTCCCATGCCTACAAGCCATATGTATCCTGTTATTGTACACGCCAATAGACGATACCTTTGGTATGCATGATATGCCTGTTATGCTGTGTAGAATATCTGTCATATCTACCTACAATACTATACATTACACATATTTCACATAGTATCCCATAATGCAAAGCATACTTGCATAGCGGGACCACCTGAGATATGTCATTGACGTTATATGCCCATACACATGCGTGCTGTGACAGTATATCAACATATACTATCCCCTGCTATGGCACGTACTTGTTGGACATACTCTACCACTGACGGCGGGTTGTATGACATTGTTCTGTTTAAAGCCCTCATGTAGCATCCCTTGTGGTGTCTGTGATGTGTACCTTGTGGCCCACTGCTGGACGCACAGTTTCTACAAGCATTAGCATGCTCAGCAAGACATCACTACATAAATACCTTTTCCCACTTTATGCATTGCGGACACATTTAATTAATGCAAACCAGGTTATACATACAGTAAAACTAATTAATACAGATCATGATATACATAACCTTACATATCAGGTGTTCTACATACCTTGTTATCATTACGGAGTTTCGACTCTATCTCTCTCACAGTGTTTCAACTGGTATTCGGTATGAGCATACGGTTTGAATGTCTGGCAAGTCATCCTTATATACGTTGATACCTGTAACGTGGTTTCATCCCGCCAATTGGTGTTCCTGAGTGACTAATTACTTGCATATCAGCTGTGCAGCTACTACATTCGCCAATTACGCGGCAACAGTGGGGTATAATTGAATTCTCCACTTGGGCATTGCCTATTTGCCCTACCTTTGGGGAGACGGCCTGTATTGTGTTTTGTTATGTGTAATTGCAACTGCTATGCATGGAGACAAGTATACTTTGGATTCATGTCCCCCGTGGATTATGTGTGACAGCTAGAGTATGTGGTTCAACATGTGGGTGTACCTGTCATCCCGACATCTGATAACGGACTATTGCAAACAAAACCTGTAACATCGCTGTTTGTTCCATTATACAACGCCTGCAATTTTGCATGACGCCTTTAATTGTGTCTCTCACACAGTATGTTGAGGGTTCTGCAGATGTAATTGACTGACTGGATGTTTGTGCTGCTATTACAGTCTGTATTGCTTTAGTTTCTAGTGTGGGGGATGTCGGTGGGTGTACATAGCATATACAGGTTTGTGGGGCTTGCATTTCTACATATTCCATATATATGTGTGTGGGCTCCGTCCCTAATTAGAGAGCTAACAGTTAGTAGACTTATGTTACGGGTTTGTACATTGGGCCATTGTTAATTGGTTTCTATATCGTCTGCAGGTGAGGTTGATACTTATATGCCTCCGGAATTGCAGCGAAATATCAAGGGATATGTGTAAGTGACAGCTATCCCTTGTATTTCTGTCCCAGATATTTGTAGCCATTGCGGTTGTGTTGGTAAATTAACCTGTTTGCCATGGGTTGCCACCTTTTCATATGGTCATTGTTGGACACTTGCGGGACACACAGCGGTGTTTACAGGCCAACACGTAGCCACGGTCAGTACACAGGTTAGCACATACTTTTATCCTCAATACATACCTATTGTTGTGGGACTTTGGCTACTTATCATATTGCATGTAACATTTACGTTTCTTACATACAGGCATAACTATTAAATACGACTATTACATTATATATGGGACATATTAATGTCCTAAAATCTCGGACATTTGCCCTTTGTACTGTTTTATGTCAGGACACACCTGCCCAGTGTGGGGCTGTCCCACCTACTGTGGGGCAGGTGTTAACCGTATGCCTACGGCTAGCTATACCCACACCTACCGTACTGATCTACCTCTGACTTGGCACTAACAGATACATGTTGCGGACACACACACACACACACACACACACACACACATTACAGTCACACGGAGACGCACACGGCACCCTCAACGCACACATACACAGACTACGGCACTCACAAACACAGTTGAACAAAGTACCTATGTGGACCGCAACACCGGCAGCAGTGACTAAATGTCCCTTCATATCATCATACTATTACTCGCGGCTGTACTGTTCCAGTACTGTGTTCTATCGGTCTTTCAGCCTCGTGGTTACGCATGTCGGTATGTTACACATTCCATAGTTGGCGGTATCCTATTTATTTGTACCCCCAAGGTGTTATGAATGTCGTTGACCTATCTATATATATTTGAAGATATCACTGAATCCATATATATCAACATATATCACTCTATTGCCCTTTCTATCTGTATTATATATATGCATATATGTGTACATATATATATATCTATATATATCTATATATATCTATATATATATCTATCAATATATATATATATATATATATATATATATATATATATATATCTGGCAGGGAACATGACAGGCACACAGCACCACCATATGCTGATAGGCTCATGTACTGTTCAGGTGTTGACATTCCGTGTTCCACTAGCTGTTGTGTGAACAATGTTTGAGGGCTGCCTATGTAGGAGCCACACATTGGGCCACCTATACATTACAATTTACAGGTGGTCATGTTTGTGTGCCATCCATTTTACTCTGTGTGCAGGTGGAGAGGTGTCAGTCCGTAGGGGCCTACACTGTCAGAGTATGTGCTATACTTTCCCTCTTTGCCAAGGCGTAGGCATATTGGGCACACCTCCGTCTGCCTACTGGGGCTGGCACAGTGTGTTCATGGTCTGAATCCCTCTGTGCCTGTAATGGCCTTGGCAATTGCGGTGGGCTATGAGGGCATTCACCATTTTGTCCCTGCTGCAGCTGCTTCCGCAGGATCATATTATGTAGCATGGCACATACTATGATGATGAGGGCACACGTGCCTGGAGAGTACTGCAAGGCTCCACCAGATGTATCCAAGCACCGGAACCGTGATTTCAGCATCCCGAACACACGCTCTATGATGATTCTGGTTTGTGCGTGTGCCTCATTATGGCGTTCTTGCATGGGTGTGTGTGCATTTCTGATGGGAGTCATCATCCACGGCTCCAGTGCATAGCCAGCATCCCCCACAAGATGGCCATGTGGGATGTCTCCCCTGACAAATACCTGATACAGCTGTGAGGCATGCCAGATATGGGAGTCATGGTAGCTTCCAGGGCTGCCAGCACACACATCCATGATAATGCCCTGGGCATTGCACATGACCTGGCAGTTGATGGAGTGGAATCCCTTGCGGTTTATGTAGCACTTACCATGCTCACCGGGTGGTGACTTGATTTGTATGTGCGTGCAGTCTATCACACCCAGTACCTCCGGGTAGTGTGCCACATGGTAGAAGTGGCGCATATTGCTGGCCAACTCCTCCTGAGTTCGGGGGAAGTATATCTGCTCATTGGCATGTGGTAACATGGCATCCAGGAACTGGTGTAGTACCCTGGATGCTGATGCCTGTGAGATCCCCATTATATCTCCAGTTGGCCTTTGAAAGGTACCTGTGGCCAATATTCACAGGCTTACACATACCTTCATGTCCACTGGGATGGGTTCCCCTCTGTTGTTTCTGGTTCTCAGGCGTGGCCGGCACAGCTCCACTGTTTGCTGTAAGATGTCCCTGTCCACCCTGTAACACTCTACTATCTCCAGGTCATGTAGCTCCTGGTAGGTTACCCTTGGTCTGAACACTCTCCTTCTCCTCCGAGGCCTGCGGTGGTTGTCGGCATCATCCTCCACAACACCGTCAGTCTCTAACACATGCTGATGAATCACAGCTATGGCAGCTGCCAACATGTACATTTTAAAAGTTCCCCGTGTGTTTACACCTATGGTGCAGTGTTTGGGAATACACAGGTGTGTGTAGGGTGCTTTCACACTTTATACTATTGTGCTGTGAACACCGATGATGTCATAGGGTGTGTATGTACGATCGTAGCTACAGGGTATCTTATGTGTTTTACTACCGGAACTACTATTGTGGTGCCTTTGGTGTTGAATTACATTTGGCTGCCGTGGATTACCTCTTGACCTTCCCTTTACATTTCTGCACGTTGCACCTACCATTTTCTGGCATGCATCCAGCAGCCTACTTTCATTTGTACTTTCCTGGACCTGGTGTATCTTGCGTTATGTGTGCTACTGCCGGTCTACTGTCGGTTTGCTTTGCTCTGCTGTGTCAGGTCTCCTATCTTTGCAATCCAATGCCTCCCCTCCTTTCTTTGCATTCCAATGCCTCCCCTATCCTGTTTTGCAGGTTTCTGCAAGCAGACTTGTCAGCTGCCGTCGATTGGCCATCGTGAGTTGATTGGTGTTGATTGCTCATTAGTACTCCAATTACCCTACTTCTGCATTTCCTTCTTTTCTTTCCCTGACCTTCCTGTTTGTGCTATTGTTTGCAGCGCTTGCGTCCGATTACTGGGTTTCGGACATGTTTTCATCCCAGTACACATGCGCTTTTGGCAATGGACAGGCCAGATTTGCATTGCTCCAATGTGATTACTGCTACGGTGGCACACCCCTCTGCTGATGTCATGTATCTCCTCTGAGCCACTCCTCGGTGTTATAGCGCTGCGCTGTATGGTACAACCTTCATCCGGCGGGACATTTGCGATTCAGTATTATCTGCCTCATTTGCATGGCATTGACTACTAATTCATAGTTACCGCGCCGGACACTATCGCAGGCCCTTAGCAACCCTTGCACCTTGGTTGTGGTGTTCCATGCCTACCATTGTGTATTATGGTGTAAACCTGATTTCTATTACGTTGCGATTTTATGTCATTTTTATATTATTTCTTTATGTTACAGTTTCCGCACACATGCCCTGCGGTTGTGCTGTGCGTTACTGTGGACATGACATTAAATGTTGTTTTTTAGGTGTTATGCATCCTTTCTTATGCCATTGGCTGTGTATTTCACCATTGGCATATGTTAACTTTGTGATACATGGGTCTGGCCCGCTTCCATAGCTCCGATGTTCTGTTTGGGAAAATGTAAACCGTGTTTTTTGGTTTACATTTCCGTGGGCTTACGCTACGCCTGCACCACTTCATGAATCACTATATGCCTTCATTTGCATGGTGTGACACTGCGCATGGGGTGATTAGCATACCTAAGCCGAGGGCTGCGCAGTTCTGGCGTACGCCGGTAGTGCACATGGAATTGGATCGTACCTGAATCGCTCGACGGCCATATTTGGCATTATACCACCTACGCTATGCCTGCGCCTGGCGCAAGCTTCATGAATCCCGGGGACTGACTGTCCTATGATTTCTCTTTCCAGATGATGACAAGATCAATTATAAAAGGTGTCAGTACAGAAGGAGAACAGGTAGACTTGTTGAAGCTGCTAGTAAGTATGAATGAAGTAGCAAGTAGTAATATGTGTTCAACTGATTACATTAACATATATAAAGAAATAATTTATAAAAGATTATAAAAGAGAGAGGAACTGAAGCACTATAGTGCAATAAGTATATTACTGCAACCAAATGTAAAAGATATATCAATATATACAGTATTATGTGTTTAATTGAGTTCATTAATGTATATAAAGAAATAATTTATGAAGGATTATAACTGAAGCAGTACAGTGCATTCAGCCATTTACTGCAACCAAACATAAAATATGTCAATATACAAGTGCCTTATCCTGTCTTTATCTGAATTTATAAGATGTGAGTATTTATAAAGGGTGGTTTCATTACAATATTGAAAGCAAATGTATACCAGGTACAAATATGATCATTTATATTAGTAAATTAGACTGCAAAATGCAACCCCCACCAACACTTGATAGCAATACACTCCTTCTTCCCAAGTATGAATAAACACACTTCCCATATCATTTCACCCCAAGTGCATAAGCACCTCTCATATCATTCTTCCCGTGTACACATAAGTACTTCCCAAATCAGTAGTCCCATGTATCCATAAGCAATTCCCGTACATTCAGTTTAACTTCAATAAAGATTTATAAAAAATAAAATTGTTTTAAATTAGTACATTGAATGCTGTGTAATACTATGTGTTAATTTATTGTGTATTTCTCTTTTGTCTAGCTCCCCCTTGATTAGTACAGTGAATGCTGTGTAATACTATGTGTTAATTTATTGTGTGTATTTCTCTTTTGTCTAGCTCCCCCTTGATTAGTACATTGAATGCTGTGTAATACTATGTGTTAATTTATTGTGTGCATTTCTCTTTTGTCTAGCTCCCCCTTGATTAGTACATTGAATGCTGTGTAATACTATGCGTTAATTTATTGTGTGTATTTCTCTTTTGTCTAGCTCCCCCTTTTTTCCCTATTTTTCTTATTTGAATTATGCATTCTATTCTCTTTTGTAACTTTTTTTCTCTCCCATTTATGTTCATTTTTTTACAGATCCAGATTACTTAGGAACAGCCCAGCCAAATACTTCCCATGTTAGGAAGTGTTCATCCTTTGCTTATCAAGGGATGCCCTCACAGGGTTAATCTGCTGGCACCAGTATTATGGGCACCCTGGAATGTGGCAGCCTGGCAAGCCTCACTGAATGGAGCTTTGGGATTTGGCTGAGAACATGTTGAAGCAAGTCATGGACAGATTGCTTCAGCTAATCAAGACCTGGCTTCAGCAAGTTGAAGACAAGCTGCCCCAGTTGTTGGCAACCACTGCAGCACCATTGATCCCTACCTCCTCAACATCATAGTCCTCCACTACAACACCATCTAGCTGTGGAAATGTTTGAGGCTGTGTGGACTGGGATTACTGCTGGCACCACTCATTGTCACCCTTTCTTCCCTTATCCTTTCTCCTACACCCTCTTATCTACTTTCCACCCACACTTCCCTCTTATATAAGAAAATCTTGAAAAGATGGGGGGGTCTATCCATCCCTAAAAACATAGTGCCCCTCCTCTACCACCTCCTCCAGCACAGCTCTCTTGATGTGCTCCTTTTGTGTTGCTCTTTTTGTGTCTACCCTTTTTCAATCTTTTCTATCAACCCTGTTCATTCTATAAAGTAAACAGGGTGTCCACATAAGGATATTCCTATGTAAAACATTTTAAACTGCTTTTTTAAAACATTAATAAAAGCTCTGCAGTCCAAACCACATGCCATAAGTCTTTCAAGCATGAATATGCATAGCCTTGTCCCTCCACAATATCCACATACAAGTGAAATCACATGAAGCCTACAGCTTTCACATAGTACTTTGTATATACTTAATGCTTAACTTTAGGTACTTTATGCTTTTGCCGTAAGTAGGTGTGTGTTTCAAAATGCATTCATTTCTCCTTATTTAGAGTGAATAACCTGCATAGCTTATCTGCATATATGTGTAGTGGCATTCTATGTAGCTACAAAATCCCCGACTATGAATGTTGTTGTTGTTGTTGTTGCATCTTTCGGCTTTTCCCAGTTAGGGGTCGCCACAGCGGAACTCCGGTCTGTTAATGATTGGCAGTAGATTTTTACGTGCCGAGTTGCCAGCCCTGATGCACAACCTTCAATGAAGGTACGCCCATTCACGCATGTCTCCACACAGAAGATGCTCTAGCTGAGAATCAAACAGGACAACGTGTTTCTGTGAGGTGACAATGCTACCGCAGCACCACCACCGCAGGTAAAATCCCAGACTATGAATACCACCCAATAATTTGCTTCCATGAGACATTAGATATTTCAGCTACAACTCAGTATTACAATACCCACAAAATTAAGTTTCAATTTATTTCATTCAGTGTTATTTTATATAATAAGTATTGTAAGTATCAGTGAAAAGTAAAATGTAAAAGTACAATTTTATTGAACAAATGTCATAAAACTTTTATTACTTTTTTTAAAACTTTGGCAACAAACAGATTGCACAAATGTGATCAGATACCACTTAAGGTATTGGGCAGACTAAGGATGTGAGACAAAGTCAAAGCGACTTTGACACACAAGTACAAAGACTCATGATGTCTGAAGAATTAAAAAGTAATGTTTTATAAGGGATACCTTGTCCAGACCCACACATTAGACTGTTAAACCTATACACCTGCTTGGAAGTCATATAATCACCTACAAGGTTATGACGCAATTCAGAAAATCTAAATACTTGAGCTTTGGCGAAATATAAGTATTTTTCTTCCTCTGCTGTCCTGGGAATTAAAAAAGGTAAATATTTTTTTGCCTGAAACACTTGTGTTCAAATAAATGTGACTCAGGCAACCTACATTTCATAAAATGTTCATATATCATTTATTAGTAAATGAAGCAACAATCAAATCAGTTATCTTGAGTCTTTTGTGTTTTCTATATCAGGCGTTTATTTCATGATAAACTACTTTGAATGTTATTGTAATTTGGTTTGATACAATCAGTCATTACTTTCTAGAAGTACTAGAATGCTAGTCAGAGTTTTGTGTGAAGGTAACAATTTTCTATATTCTGTTGAAACTTTTGGCTTTTGATTTTCTCAGAATAAAGGTGGGATGATTTATTGTTATTCATATGAAGCTAGAATGGATCATTTTGCTTTAATTTTCATTTCTTGGAATAGTACAATGTTCCCTAGTGGTTAATTTCACATCTATGAACATATATTAAACACACACACACACATACACACACACACACACACACACACACACACACACACAAAACTTATGGTGTCATTGACATCCACTGTGTCTTCAGTTCTAAACATGTATACATTTATTGAGTGGCTATAATTATATCTCATGTGTTTCTCCTTCTGTATTTTCTGTTTACTGTAAATTGTGGCCACTTATATAATGGTATTAGATTAATAATTATAGAGAAGTCCTACTTCTGTTAAGGATTGTTTATTTGTTTGCATTTGTGAATATGAGGTCCTACCAATACACAGGTGAGACTCAAGGTGATGAAACACTGACAAATTAAATTTTAGATAACTAACACCATTATAAAATCAAGGTAATATGGATAGTAAACAGAAAAGAATGTATTCTATAACTGAGACAGCTGCAACAATAATGAAATACTACTATGGAAAAACATCAGTCCTGATGAGAATGGTCTAAGCTGGAAAACAGACTGACTGTGAATATCTGATGTAGGTAATAATATTGTTAACAGACAGTTAGGAACATATGCAATAGCACAGAACAGACTGGTATGCAGAATATGAGTATATAACAGAGTATGCAGAGTATGAGTATATAACAGAGTATGCAGAGTATGAGTATATAGCAAAGTATGCAGAGTATGAGTATATAACAGAGTATGCAGAGTATGAGTATATAGCAAATTATGCAGAGTATGAGTATATAACAGAGTATGTAGGGTATGAGTGTATATAACAGAGTATGCAGAGTATGAGTATATAACAGAGTATGAGTGTATATAACAGAGTATGCAGAGTATGAGTATATAACAGAGTATGTAGGGTATGAGTGTATATAACAGAGTATGCAGAGTATGAGTATATAACAGAGTATGAGTGTATATAACAGAGTATGCAGAATATGAGTATATAACAGAGTATGCAGAGTATGAGTGTATATAACAGAGTATGCAGAATATGAGTATATAACAGAGTATGCAGAGTATGAGTGTATATAACAGACTATGCAGAGTATGAGTATATAACAGAGTATGCAGAGTATGAGTGTATATAACAGAGTATGCAGAGTATGAGTGTATAACAGAGTGGTCAGGAAGTTGGGAATCGAATAACTGTCTACCAATCAGGAACTGACATCAAAATGCACAAAGGATCACTTATGTAATCTTGCTTGCATCCATTTTAATCATATCCAGATTCTTTTCCTACCATTAGCTTATGAAGTATGTCCACTGTTACCTATGGCTTCATTTAGTATCAGTTGTAATCCATATGGCATATATTGCTTTCGAAGAACAAGTATTATATATTTTTGTTGTGCCCCTGGTCTGGGTGATTACTGAAGAGGGTCACTGAACAAATCAACCCACCCAGTTAACAACAATAAACAAATAAAAGGGCAAGTAAATAAATATATAAATACATAAACAGACAGATAGACAGTCAGAAAGGTAAATGAGAGTGTAAAAGTGTGGAAACAATGTATTCTTCTGATGCAAAAATGGGAAAGCAAGGAATGTCAGATAGTGTACAGTACTTCCAGAGTGTTAACATATGGAGATACAAATATGAAAAATTGTTAAGATTTTCTTTTAGGATACAGGAGAGGAGGGAGCACCTAATCTCAAAAGGAAGGTTATTGCAGAGTTTGAGTACTCCCATACTGAAAATTCTGCCTACAGCTAAGCTGAGACTGCAAAAAATGTGATTAGGTGTGATTCAGCAGACCATAGGAACATAGGCGGGACAAAGCTGGCCAGTTATAACTTATGATTCAAAAGTCAAAGCTAATTTAGGTATAGTACTGTCATTTTAAATTCAAGTCTTTACGTGTCTCTATTGACAAGCACGAAAGGATGTTAACCTGTGCTACAGAGCAGACATTTCATCTTGTGATTAAACTCAAAGCGTGAGATGCGATTAAATATGATGTTCAATAATGTAGGAAACTACAAGGTGTTCCATACAGTCAGGTATGAGAACATATAAAAAACAAAAAACCAAAGAAACACACCAAGCCAGCAGAAATAACCATTATTTCTGCTGGCTTGGTGTGTTTCTTTGTTTTTTTGTTTTTTATCAGTTTGTGTTCTTTGGCTTAACAGGTATGAGAACATGCCTTACTCTATAAAGAAATACATTTTATTTAGATTTTTGACAGTATGCATCACAATGTCAGCAAAAGTTAGTTGTTGATCAAGGTGGACATCAAGATATTTTAATGGGGGGGTGCAGAGCAGAGTGTACCAATCAAGTTGCCATTTGATACCTCCAACTAAGACAGCTTAATACAATCAGCATACAGGATTAGCTACTTGTTTGACAGCCAAGTATAGAAGGCCAGTGGACAACTTTTTAGCATGCCCTGGCTGAGCTCTTCATCTGGAAAGAAGTGATTTATGACAACATGATCACTGTATTGTGCAATATGTCTGTTACGTCAAAATTCTCACATGGACTTAATATATAGAAAACATACAACAGGATCAAGGAATGACCCTATTGAACTCTTTCATAATGGGAGCAGGGTATGACACACACAGTCCACTTTTCACTCACTGAGTTCCAGAGAACAGATAACTTGCTATCCAGTCCAGAGTATTTGCAAAAGATTTAGATGGTAAAGGCCACAAATTAGCTTGCAGTTACAAAGAGTATCAAAGGTCTTTGATAAGAGTGAATAAATAAACTGTTGCTCTTTCCTTCATCCATGTTTCTCAGAATATGATTAGTGACTTAGTTAGTAGTAGCATTTTATGTTATTCCTCTTTATGGAGGAACATAAATGTTGCAGTGGTTTTATGCTGGTGAAGATGCAATTTCTTAATTGTGCCTCTGCTGTATTTATATCCTGTGGCTAAACATCTCCACTTTACTGTCATTTTCTCTCTCTCTCTCCTTTTTTTTTGCTTTGATTTGTGATTTTTTTTTACAATAAAACTGCAATATAATTAGTTATATTTTTATGGGTTGCAGAGGTCAAGTTATCCTAGTGTGTGTGTGTGTGGGTGTGTTTGGAGGGGCTATATATTTTATACTTCATTTATTTATGGAAGCAAAACCATTAGGTTTCATATTCACTTATTCATGAGAGTGAGAACAACAGTTTACAATTATTCCCGTCCAGTGTTTTATATTGTCTGATAACCAATGCACACTGTATTTTAGTTGTAGGAATACTAATTCAGACAGCGAAAAAAAATGTTGTTTTTCCTTCTCTTAAGAGAGCTTGTGGTATATTTTCACAACTTTGTTTAAAGGAGGTAATAATGTTACCATTTATCACAACATATCCATTCTTACCAATAACCTATAAATACTGATAGCATCCCTTTACATTTTGTACATTATGACCTGACTGTTTTTATACTGCAAAGCTTACATTTACCATCATACATGTCATAATAGCCTGCACTTGGCACAGTATTAAAGGTTTTATTAAGGGGGGTGTCAGTGCACTATGTTTTTACAGCAGCACAATTAATTACTTCTATAAAAACTCCCTCCCGCTCAGAATGCTTTATGGAATATTTAACAAATCTGTCCAGTGCTGCTCAATCTAATTAATGCCTTTAAAACTGCTCTGGTAGTTTACCTAGTAGTGCTGTTTCCAGTGATTAATCAACAGCATCTGAGATCACAAACCATCATAGCCATTTTTAAACAATCCTTCTTAACAGTCTTAAATGTTTTTTAGCTTTACTGAAAGCTGAATTCGCTCACATTAAGTCCAGATCTGCCTTCTTTCTTGCACTGCTCAGTTAAAGTTAATGTCACACACTGCTCCATTCTGGCCTCTCTGCGGTTCATTATTTTTGGAATGATCAAAGCTCCTTCATCTGTTCTTTCTGTTATGATCTAGTTTTGTATGAAAGAGGAACATTTTGTAAAATCCTTGCCAGGGTTTTGAGTAACGTCTTCAAGTTGTTCCCTTGTAATAGAAAAGCTTGTAAGCCTTCCAAAACTATGATAATTAGCAGCTTTGGGGACACCACTTTTTAGCATGTTATGTTTAATCCCTACAACACTAAGACATGTAAGTCTCTTTAGTCCAGACTCACATCTCAATAGCTTCCTCATTTCAGCCTGCTGTCTAAAGTAATATCCATGGCCATCGTGCCTGTATTAGGGACTGTAAACAATATTTGAGCAACATGACCTTGTCACCTACAATAATCTTTTTTTTCTTGTTCCCACTGCCTTACAAATATCAGACTCTCTCTTTGTCAAATGGCTCATTCACTTCTCATACAGAAGGAAGGGAGAACTAACCTAGTGAGATTAGCACTGAGGTGGTCATGAGGTGTGGTTTGGGTTTTTTTTTTAGAGCCCCAACTCCATTGTGCATGTCTAGTATTATTCTCAGGATTCAGTGTGCGCATTGGATGTTGGCAAAGGCATGTCACCTGCTTGTGTGAATAGTATAACCCTCAGGACATCCCTTCTTCCCCTTGAAGCCAGTGTCCTGTGGTGCCTTTAGTCTCCTTCAGGGATTCAACCCTGCAATTGTGCACCACAGGCACACACTGTCACACTTTCCCCTGAACAGAAGTGAGTTGATAAAATTGGCATCCAGACCATTAGCTGAATTAGAGTCTCTGGGATCCTAATCAGGACTGTATCCCTGTTTGTCAATGGAAATGGTATTAGCTACAATAATCTAAGTAAACCTGCTCTGTCAGCTACCAGACTAGACCACATTTACTCATTCTACAAAAAAGAAAATATATGATTCAGCTGTCCCTATTGTGCTCACAACACTGGGATCTAGAATGCTTATCTAAACCATGCCACTAAAAGAGCTGACATCTACTTTAGGCCCACTGTATCAACTCAAAGTATAGACTCATATCAATGAGTATGAATGACCAAAGTCATGAATCATGCAGCTAGTTCTGAAATCCTTCAGAACAAGATATTTCATATATCCATTCAGAAGACTATCATATTCCATTTTTTTCTGTAATATCATTATTTTGTGTTACTTTGGATTACTATTATTAGAAGTAATAATTACATTATTTGTCTACTGAATAGGGCTTTGCTAAGTTATGTACAGTTTTATGAAAGAGTTTACTGTAGGTTGCTTTCTACTGTAGTTGTGAGGCAAGGTTTATAGCTTTCTTTACTATTGTTAGCAATTTGATGGCATTGTTTTAGTAACCAAGTGAGGATTAATAATAATAATACCCATTTGTTTACCACATAGGGCAGCTGGGCACACAATCCCTTTTCAGGGGCGACCCAGGAGCAATGTCTGGTTAAATGACTTGTTCAAGGTCACAAAAGTAGGCAAATGAAGACTGAGGGAATCGAACCCTGTATCAGAAGAACTACAAGCTCACACCCTTAACCCTGTTAACCACCTGCTACTTATATTAACATTTACTAAGTTTATATCCTCGTTTTTTTTTGTTTCTTGCTGTTTGAAGCAGTTTGAGGTGTTTTAGTGTAGATGTTTAAACTGTGATCCCCTTATCTGATAATAATGTTCTACAGTTGTTTGGTTGTTTCATTTTTTCTTTATTTAAATTTTATCTATTCCAAATGTGATATATTTTATTTCTATACATTTGATGTATACATGTTCATTATTGTTTGTGGATGTGGATTATTTTTGTTTGTGTGTGTGTGTGTGTGTGTGTGTGTGTGTGTGTGTGTGTGTGTGTGTGTGTGTGTGTGTGTGTGTGTCCTAAATTATTGTGGACAACAATCACTAAATGAGTGACGTGTTTTTCAGACTTTGTATCCTTTACAAAATGGTTGTTGATGCAAAGCTTGTTTTTCCTAGCAACTTTCTAAGGTCTTTGTCTCTAATTCATGAACTAAGAGTTTGAGCGGGCAGAGGGCAGTTGCAATGGGTTGCACTACATGGTTCAAACAGCTGTGAGTTGAGAAACATTTCAGTGCCATTATTTTATGTATTTATTCATTAAATTGAATTCAATCAGAATATCCGGGGCATACAGTCATAACAGTCATTCCAGTGGTATAACTGGTCAAACACACACACACACACACACACACACACATATATATATATATATATATATATATATATATATATATGAGTGTGTGTGTGTGTGTGTGTGTGTGTGTAGTCATTCCAGTGGTATAACTGGTCAAACATATATATATATATATATATATATATATATATATATATATATATATGAGTGTGTGTGTGTGTGTGTGTGTGTGTGTGTATGTGTGTGCAGCCACATGCACATGTGTGCATAACACATAGTTCTTACCTGCATCTAATTTTTGTCTATTTGTGGTCTGTTCCTTGTAAAATTTATAGATTTCTGGCAAAGTATTTGGTAGTGCAGTAAATCATATCATACAGAAAATAGCTGCAAAGGCAAAACTCTTTCTGCTAGCAACTTTTTAAGTATTCGAGAGCAATATTTAAAATCTGTACCTGATTAGGGGGTTTTGTCTCTGATTCTTGAGTAAAACCCTGGCATAATTTACAAGAAACTTTTGAAGGGTGGCGATTCAATTAGTTAGTTTCATCATTGAAAAGTGATGGGATAAGGTAACCCAATACCAGACAACTGTACTGCAACAGATTTTATTCACTCATGTTCTTTTCTCATCACATGCATTAACACCAATGTCTACTCCATACTGTGTGTGTGTCGGGGGGGGGGGGGAGGCTGTAGGTCTTCTTCTACTAGAAGTACCTCAAAGAACTTATAAAAAAGGTCCATCTAAAGTGGTCTTTGATGAAAAACCTGTACTGTTTTATGTGGTATTAGCTAATTACCGTACTCTACCCATTTAAAAAAAAAAAAAACCAGCCGAAGCACTCTGTGCTATTCAAGCCCTATATATGTGTTAAGAATTCCGGCAATGTAGTACCATCTCTGGCAGTTGAAAAGCAGAAAATAAGATGCCCATGTATGTTACCATAGTTTTTCATGCTGTTTGTAGTATTTTCAAAGTAATAACAGACAGCAATGTTTCCATACAGATATATTTTGATAGATAAGTAGTGCACAGAACATTAAGTATGCCCATTCATGTAGTCATATATTTTTATCATTTACTATCTCTTTTTAAATCAATGTAGTTATCATAAACAACCCATAAACTAATTAATGTTCCCACAATCTGATTAAATGGAAAAATACATGCATTATGGCATCCTCTAAAGTATCTCAGTCTTGATGACGCAGTTGAATTTTTTTAATACTACCTTCCTGAGCATCCTTAATTACCACGTCCCCATAAGACTTTCCAGAACCAAAGCACAACCCTCCCCATGGCTGCAGAAAACCACTATGACAGAAATGAAAAACAGGGATAAAGCTTGGGAGCACTAGCGCAAAACCAAACCCCCCTCAACTAGACAGAAATTCCTAGAACTACGCAATAGAGTCAAAAAGCTAATAAAACAGGGCAAATTCCAATACTACCAGTCTGCCCTAGACTCCTCCCAACACAACCCCAAACAATTCTGGTCCTCCATAAACTCCATCCTCCACCCAGGTAAAGTCAGTACCCCTCCTCCTAACATCCCTCACTCCTCTGAAAATATTGCTACCTCATTCAACACACACTTCACACAAACCATACTATCACTAGCTAGACAACACAACCCCCTCCACTCCAGCCCACACCTTCAACTAGTAATCTCCCCACTGTCTTCTCTTTCGTTCCTGTTCCTACCTCCTATGTATATTCATCAAAGATACCTACACCTCCAGGTTAGTGGCACTGCACGAAGCATCGGAAACCATCCATGTGCAACTAACAGCGGACAAAACTGCCTTTCAGTTTGTAGCCTGCTACAGAACACCCTCCCTATTACAGGAACCCCACTTGGCATTCCTGAGAACACTGGAGAATATGAAGGTCTTTCCAAACACTATGTTATTGGGTGACTTCAACTACCCAAACATTGACTGGGAAAACTACTCAAGCCCAAACACTCTCGCCCAACGGTTCCTTGAATTTATAAACTCTAACGCAATGGAACAACTGGTCACCACTCCCACAAGAGGGAACAACATATTGGACCTGGTCATCACCAACATGGGGACTCTATGTTCCACACCAGAGGTAAACCCCTCATTGGTAAGATCAGACCATAAACAAATTTCCCTGGACATCCATATCCCGTCCCCACCCCCAGCCAAGGAAATCACTGTAAAGAATTTCTCCAAAGCCAACTTTGCACTTCTCAAGACTGAGGTGGAATCCTTCAGAGCCCCTGGGCCAGAGGATAATACAGCCCAATCCGCAGAATCCTTTACAAATGCATTCTATGAGCACCTGCAGGAATGCATGGATCATGCTATCCCAAATAAAACCAAGACTCACTCCTCCAAAACAGGAGACCGGTCTGGTGGACCCCGGCCATAAATAAGCTATACAACAGAAGGAGGAAACTACTACATGACAGAGCAAAATCCCAAAAAGGGAAGGCATCTCTGATCAGTATTAGCAAGAAACTTCGATCCCTCATAAAATCATCAAAGGCCAGTTTCGAAAGAAAAATTGCCCTAGACACTAAAGATATTCACAAGGCCTTCTTTAGTTATGTCAGAAACATGGGCGGAAACTCCCAGATATGCTCTGAATTGTTGCATAACGGTACAAAATATACTGAACCTACAGACGTAGCCAACATCCTGGCAGACAGATTCAGTGCAAACCCCCCCCTTCCCCCCCAAAGGAGCAAATGCCTATCCCAACTGAATGTAACCTCCCTGACATCACAGATGCACAGGTGAAAGCTGCCCTCTCCAAAGCAAAAAACACAGCATCTATGGGACCGGACGGTGTCCCAGGATGTGTCTTACATGAGCTCCAAGAAGAACTGAACCCTCACATTAAGTCACTGTTCAGACTTAGCCTTACTACAGGATATGTACCCAAAGAATGGCGTACAGCTACAGTGGTCCCACTCCACAAAGGTGGTGCCACAACGGACCCTGGAAACTATCGCCCCATAAGCCTGACTAGTCTGGTCTGTAAAGCTATGGAGCGTATTATCATGGAACTCATAAACAAAGACATCGGGAGCCTCCAAACACTGGACCCTACCCAATTCAGCTTTGTTAAGGGCAGATCTTGCCTCTTAAACCTAGTTGATTTCTTTGAAACAGTTACCAAAGCCATAGATGAGGGCAAGGTAGTCCACACAGCCTACCTGGACCTCGCAAAAGCCTTCAACACAATACCCCACTCGGGCATCATAAATAAGCTTACCAGCTTAAATATCAACCCCTATATCACAAGATGGGTTGCAAACTGGCTCAGAGATAGAACCCACATGGTCAGAATCGCAGGTGACATGTCCAAATCCAAACCAGTTACAAGTGGCATCCCACAGGGCTCAGTTCTGGGACCTCTCTTGTTCGGTATATACTTCTCTGAGGTTCAGGCTAACACGGGGGGATTACGGCTGACAAAGTTCGCAGATGACTGCAAACTGGGGGCCATAATCGAATCTCCAGCTGACATAAGCATCCTCCAAAAGGGTCTCACAGAGATGGATGCTTGGTGCCAGAACCACGGCCTCAAGCTAAATGCTAAAAAGTGCATAGTCATCCCCTTTGGGAAAAACAAGGTACCCACAAATTACCACATAGGTGGTAATCCATTAAGTACGGAAGAAGTAATTAGAGATTTGGGGACCAACGTAGATAGTAATCTCTCCTTTGATAATCACGTTGCCAAAGTGGTTATAAAGACCTTCTATATAGCCCATCTCATCATGAAAGGGTTCGCATCTAGATCAAGAGAGGTCATTGTGCCCCTCTACTCATCACTCATCAGGCCCATAATTGAATACAATGCCCCTTTTGGGATGTACCTTACCCGACACCTGCAGCAACTGGAGAGACCCCAAAAGTACCTCACCAAGAGGATCATGGGCTACAAACAGATGTCCTATGCAGCTCGACTAAAGAAACTCCAGCTCTACTCAGTTGCTTACCGCCTACTCAGAGGCGATCTATGCCTGACGTACAAAGCCATGTCAAACCCAGAATTAATGGACATGCTCCACCTCAAAAAATCCAAGTCCCTTAGAGCTACACACTCCAGGGACCTAAACCTCAGCATAAAAATAAATAGGACATGCTGGAGAGACAGATTCATTTCCCAGAGGCTCCCCTCACTCTGGAATAGAATCCCAATTCATGTTAGACATAGCCCCTCGCTGACCCTCTTCAAGCGAAATTTGGACGCGTGGATGGGAAATTGCAAATTCACCCCTAGGATCTCTCCTGTGTCCCTGCTAGACAGAGGCACAGTAAACTAATCTTAAAAGGGTACCTTTTGTGACCTACTTTACAGAGGCACAGTAGGCTAATCTAATAGGGAGGCAGAAACCAAATACACTCTGGCTAGACTTATAAATGCCCTAGGGCAGATAGCCTAGTATCTACCTATGAACCAACATAAAAAAACTCTTAACTAAACTTAAGCCCACCAAATTAGCACCAGACAACCTCCCAAGTGAATACCTACAAATCGCAGCTGATGCTCTAGCCTACCCAGTAGCCATCTTGATTAACCAATCTCTGTCAGAAGGTTACGTTCCCACACTATGGAAAGTATCACATATAATTCCCTTCCACAAAGGCAGCCCCTCCACAGAACTAACCAATTACTGCCCCAAAGCTATTCTCTCTCTACTCTCCAAAATACTAGAGAGATGCATTCACTCTCGGGTCTCAGACTACCTCCTTACTAACAACATTCTGTCTTTTTTCTTCTTTTTTTTAAGCTTTCTTTCCTACAAAGCATTAAAAATTAATTTATAACTTACATTTCATTAACACTTTTCAAGGGATGTCAAAGAAAGAGTAGCTTCCTCTTTTAAGAATTATTAAAATGATAGCAGCAACCATTTTCTTTGCAATTGTTTTCATTAATGTTTGGTTCACTGTCACATGCCAGAAATATATTCTATTTAATATTATGATAAATAATGTTATTTTCTGTTGTCATATTAATTTGGGGTCAGAGAGACCAAAACTCATTTAAATGTTTGACCTTGTGTTCTGCTTTGATACAACATAAATAGCATTATGCAGAAAAATATATATTCATATCTTTCAGTTAGTGCTGGTAGCACAGTATCTTTCTTAGTAATAATGCCTTACATACCGAGAGAAAAAAGTAGGAATTAAAACTGAAAATATGAATAAATTATATATCAAGCAATTCATGGATTGTTATCTGCACTCTCTGTTGTATACGATCTTGAATAGTTGGTTTATCTCTTCACATGTAGTAATTTTGAAAGGTGAAAATGTATATAATGAGGGGTTTTGTACAAACCAGATCAAGAAACAAAGGAATAGAATCTTTAGGTAGAGTCTATTTCCCTGCCTTTCAGGTTATTGATTGTATAGCAAAAACGTGGTACACTGTACCAATTCTTAATGTTGTGTTCTGGCTCCACAAATTTGTATTGCAAACAATTTTAATTTCTGCATGAAAACTAACAAATGTATATCAGGTCTGGTTAACCTAGATTTAGGTTCATAGGTTCATAGGTAGGTACTAGGCTATCGGCCCTAGGGCCCATACAAGCCTAGCCAAAAAATGTACCCTGGTTTTCGCCACCCAAGAAAATTATTTTCCTGTGCCCCTGTCGAGCAGAGCCACAGAAGTGATCCCCGGGGTGAATTTCCCATTTCCCATCCAATCATCAAGATTTTTCTTGAAGAGTGCTAATGAGGAGCTCTGTTTGATATAGATAGGTAGTCTGTTCCAGAGTATGGGAAGTCTCTGGGACAAGAATCTATCCCTCCAGCATGTTCTGTTTATTGTGGTGACAAGGTTAAGGTCTCTAGAGCATGTAGCTCGGAGGGATTGGGATTTCTTTAAGTGGAGCATGTCCAACAGCTCTAGGTTTGACATAGCTTGGTATGTTAGGCAGAGATCGCCCCTGAGTAGGCGATATGCGATGGAGTAAAGCTGTAGTTTTTTGAGACGGTCTGCATAGGGCATCTGTTTGAGGCCAGTAATCCTCTTTGTGAGGTATTTCTGTGGTCTTTCCAGTTGTTGTAGATGTCTTGTGAGGTACATACCAAAAGGGGTGTTGTACTCTATTTAGAAGAATTCTATTGCCAGTGCCATGGCAAAGATAAAAATCTGGTCATGGCAAAGATAAAAACCTGACCAATAAACAGTATCTAAGCACTGAAAATGGAAGAGCCAAAACTTTTTTAAGGCAATAAACAATCCTTTAATAGTTCCACTGCACACAGTTAGAGTCAGGACACATGCTTTTAGTGTGCGTCATGACTAACTGTGGAACTACTAAAGGATTGTTTATTGCCTTAAGAGTCTTCCATTTTCAGTCCTTAAATATTGTTTATTGATCTGGTTGTTGCACTGAAATTCCTCATTGTTCTTTTGCTTTAAAGATAAAAACCTGACTACAGGAAAGGTGACCTGGATTTGATTAGTAGCTTGGATGTCTGTGGCACTGGCAAGGATGGATAGTCATGCCCATCTAAGTCAGGATATACCAGAAGGCTAGCTAGGGTGGGGTGAGGGGGGCAACTGCCCCATGTGCAAAGGGATGGGGGTGTGTTCAGGCAATCCTGATCTTTATTTAATGAGGTCTAACCTGAGTGCTGTAGCACTCAGTGCATGGTCTAAGTTGTAGCAACTGCATGCTACATTGTAGCAAGCAGTTTACTACAGTTTAAAAGATAAAAAAAACTCTTCTCTCTCTCTTTTTTTTTTAACTAAAACCTGAGTGCTATAGCGTGCCATACAGACAGGTATTTGCTATAGTTTATAAGACAGAATTTTTTTAACTAAAACATGGGCACCATAGCACTCTGTGCAGGCAGGATATAAACTTTGGAAACTGTTTACTACAGTTCATGGCAAGAATTTTTTTTAACTAAAACATGGGAGCACAGTAGCACTCTGTGCAGGTAGGCTATAAACTATAGCAACTGTTTGCTACATTTGTAGCAAGTAGCTACAGTTTATGAGAAGGAATTATTTTTTAAGTAGCACTTCGTGCTACAGTTTAGACCCCACATGGAATGCTACAGTGCTCAGATTTGAATGCATTGGAGGAGGGAAGGGAGCAGAGCACAGAAGCAGGACCTGAATGGATGGGTGGGGCTGGAATGTTTTTTTGCTTTTGTTCTTTAATAGAGGAGCTGTGTACATGTGTGTGGGGGCTACATGCATCTGTAATAACTAATAAGCCAGTCATACAGTGATTCGCCAACATAGTAAAGTGCTTTTTTTGTTTGGTTTTTTTTTTTTTTTTTGCTATTCACTTGAAGAGCCGAGGGGGTGTGGTACTGGTTGTTCATGGTACCAGCAGAGGGTGCTGGTTGACAAGTTACACTTCTGGGATATACACAGTAATTCTAACACCCAACCATGTACAGTCATACTCTCACAAGCAGAGCATGACTGCTGGAATACACCATTATGTATGCATTGCAGATATTAGTACCTGTGATATCTAGTACAACAAACTGCCATTGTGCAAGTGTAGAGTTCCAGGTGCAACCTTTATACTCTGACACTCATGGAAATTTAACTAACATTCAGCGTCTTTTACAGTATACATCAATATACAAAAATTCAACATATTTAGACATGATAGGCAACTCAGAGGGGCATGTTCTATGACTATCATTAAGATACTTTAGAATGTAACATCCCACTGATTAAGCTCCTATACCTGACATATAGCAGATCTATACTTTAAATTGCATTGTGCTCCATTGTCGAGCATAACATAATTATAAATCATACACTTTGCAGGTATCAAGTCCCCTGTGCTGAAAGTTAAGTCTGGCTGTGCTGCCAGTACCATGCTTGTTGACTTTTAAAGGAATTTGATACCATCTACTACCTTCTAAGCATGATCTCTAGCATTGCTCTATATACAAATAATATTCACAAGGAAATAAGCATATGACATGAAAAATGAACTTGTGATCATGGAAGATTTTAACACAGACTGAAAGCTCTTTGGAATCTCATTTTCTCATCACAACAAGCATGTTTTTGGAGTGGATATCCTTTAGAAAGACAAACAATCTTTTAGGAAAGGCATTCTTTACAGGATCCTCCTAAATGGATCTGACAATACTGAAATCCAAACCAAAGAGTAAAGAGGTCACACTTACATGCATGTTTTGGCCTTTAGTTTGGCTGGGTTTTTCTTGCAGTTTTTACTGAATGGTTTGTCATCATGACCTTTTTACCCTTTGGTTTGGATGTTAGTTGGAATGTTTGAATGTTTGAATGTTTATGGGCATCAGCTGGGTTTAAAAACCCTGTGTTTCTAAAGTATAGCTAAACAATCCACTTAAGCTGTGCTGATGAGGTCAGTAAAAAGGGCCAAACATGCATGCCCACAGCTAGTGGACTTCAGCTTTATTGGCGGAAATGTATCCATAAAAACTTAAACAGTAAAAAGTCATCAGGATTCAGAAGCCATGTAGCTGAAACAATTGATGTCTTTAAAGGGTTATTTGCATACATCCCATGAGCCTCCATTACAGTAGATTTAAGGTATCACACAGTAAAAACTCTAGATTGGCCGTTTTTTTCTTGCAGTTTTCACATGATGTTATTGTAGTGGAGAGTATCAGATGAACATGATCAGTGACTACCTGCCTGATTCTGCTGTTTGGAGTCAAAGTAGGATGCAGAAAGAACATTATCTGTCCTTATGAAACATCAGGAATTCCATGCCAATACAGTCAACTTCATATTCTGTAATCTAGACTGGATTCTTCTAATGACCATTTGTTTAGACTCCGCAGTGAAGTATTTCAATCACTGTCATTCTGTCCATCCTGAATAGCTTGCCACTATAAGGTAGTGTTTACAAAAATTCCAGGTCAGTACCACAAATTACAATACAAATTTATGTAGCAGAGATTCTTTACAGACTATTTGCTGCATGATTTCGGCAAAACAGAACAAATTACTTATATTACTCTCTTTAGGGAAGTTAGACATTACACCAAGATGATGCTACTAAAGAATAAAACATAAAATCATACTTCTTCTCAAAGCAATAAAACTAATACAAATCAGTTCTGATTAAAGGTGTACATACTGTACCTTGGCAGGTCAAAACAGCCCAATCTCTTTCTCCTTTTGAGTTCTGCTGAAACAGTAACACAATATAGCTTTAATTCGAGATATTATTATGCCTAAGATCACAATCTCTACATCTACTGCTACTATTCACTCCAGTACCCCAACTTGAGCCCCACTTACTTTGCAAATTCTCAAGCTTAAAGCACTCTAACCTTTCAAACCATCTAGATTTTGCTTATTAAAAAAAACACGGGGTGAAATTTAATTCATGTTCACTCACTGCTGAATATGAAAGATACATGTACCTCTCCACTAATGATCTGATAAACTACTACTGCTTCATAAAGAAAAAAACATTTACTTCCCCACTAATGATCTGATAAACTACTATTGCTTCATAAAAAAAATATCCCATAGGTCTTGAAATCAACAATTGTAATTCTTTTGCATGAGTGGTTCTTCAGCTGTAATTAAAAATTATCAGCATGTAGCCCATCTATGCCCCTTATCTGAAATATCAGAACTGAATGTGGATTCCTATGCTTATCAGTACTTCCATCTTACTGTGTGGCTCAGGGCATTGATTGTTTTCTGGTCCTGGAAGTAGCACAGCTGACCTTAACATAGTTGAAAACTATGACTGTTAAACTTAAACAGGCCACTGCCATAGCTACTTTGCATCATGCCTATTAAAAGCATTCGATACCCTTTACTATCTTATAAGCAAAATATATGCCATTGGACTATTCACAAGAATCTGTTCAATTAGAGAATGTAGTTTGATCACAGGCGACCCAATGAAAAATAAGAACTATGACACAGAGTTAATTCTTTATTCACTATTCAGAAAATAGAGCACTACCTTCCAAAGTATAGAAATGTTGACTGCTTTAGAAACACCCTGTCACTGGTAGTGAAAGTGCAGGTGGCAGTAGGAGAGCCATACTTTCTACACCCCAGCTTCATTATTTTCACTGTGAAGTCACCCAGTTTTAGTCATGAGCTCAATACACAGAATCACTTGACTCAAGTACTGTACTCATCCCCAGGGTCATATGACCTTGGAGTGAAAATATTAAGGTAATGGTGGTATGAGGGTGCAGCTTCCCCACATCAGCTAATGTGGGGGAGCTTTTGGTTCATTCCATTTGTTTGACTATCTAAAGACCTAATGACTGTATTCCCTAGTTTTATAATGACACACTGCTGTACTGTTTGCCCACATTTCACATATTCACATATGCATTTTTCATTATTGTGAGGTCCACAGAAACAATCTAACAATCTGACTTCTTTCATCAAGTTGCATGCTGTCATAATTGACAGTTCAGTAGCCAGTTTGTAGGCAGATTTCATGCTAACAGGTGGAATAAATCTACCTTGCACCATTTGCCAGACAATTTGGATGTCAGAACTGTGTGCTAGACCAACTCATACTATTCATTGCTGTGAAAGACAATTGAAAATAAGGTATCAAATTAATCCAGTGTGTGCTTTTAACTCAAGGCTACTTTGTAAGGCTTTTATGTTAACTTTACAGTCATTTTTTTCCATGTGAGTTTAACTTTACTCACGGCTGGTTGTCTGACTCAGGTCTGTACCTAAACATGCTGGGAAACAAAATTAATGTGTTTCAGAATACACCATACTCTTTTTTTTCTAATTACTCCTGACTTAGTTATTTAATTGATCAGTCACCAATTGAAGCTGTGAATTCTGTAAAGTTTCTGTGAGTTACATTGCATGACGGGCTCAGGTCTGATTTCTGATCTCTGTATCATGTCCATCCCATGATTACAAAAAACTGTCAGAGGCTTACCAAATTATGATCAAATCTACCAGAAAAGTTACAGCCCAACTTTCCTGCAGGGTAGCCTCCTGCATGCTTTTGTTGTGCTAATTAACTTTCTAACAACTATCTCATGCGATATCTGAGATAACCTACACCATGATGAAGTACTTTGTTCCTTGTATAATTTCCTGTCACACCAGTGTGAATGTTTAGCAAGCTAACAGGTTTAGAATTAGCAGATTATGTGAAGTTTATACAACTAAAAATGGATCACAGGCTATTATTCACCAGTAACCACCAGCATTACATATGATACTGAAATGGTAGATTAACTCACTCCAAAACATCTGATTACTAAAAGTCAAATGGTCTGTCAAATAGACAAGAAAAGAACCTACGATGTCTTTCAGTGAAAAAACAACAAAAATCCTCTGAATATACAAACATTTCCTCTCTGCAAGGCTTCAGACTGGAAATCACATCCCTTCTGTTTTTCCATCCTATGTATTTTCTTTCTTTTTAGCTTCTCCCTCTTCTAGGGTTGCCACCTTTTCAAATGGCCAAAGTGGGACATTTTCGGGACACACTTCAGATTTTACAGGCCGACACATACCTACGGTCAGTGCAAAGATTAGAACTTAACTTATTTGCCTACATAAAAGCTTATTCTTGTAGCAGTTTAGTTGCTTATTCTGTTTCTTGTAACATTTAAGTATTTTATATACAGAATAACTGTTTTATGAAACTATTACATAAAATATAGGACATAATTATGTCCTACAATCTCAGGACATTTGCCATTTTTAATATTTTTTGTCAGGACACAACTGCCTAAAGAGGGACTGTCCCTCGCAAAGTGGGACAGGTGGTTACCCTACCCTCTTCTCCTAACAAACATTCCCACCCCTTTAGCCTTCACACATTTTCTTCTCCATTATGCTATTTCTCCTGTAAGCACTCCCTCTAGTGGTATAAATGGATAAAGTTCTGATTATGATCCAGGTGACCTGAGCTGAATTAGTGTTCGGATGCATGATTTAGTTC
Source organism: Protopterus annectens (assembly GCF_019279795.1). Lineage (NCBI taxonomy): Eukaryota > Metazoa > Chordata > Ceratodontiformes > Protopteridae > Protopterus > Protopterus annectens. Next base: position 647,766,257 of record NC_056748.1, read on the forward strand.
AGAGGGAAGGATGGCATGCCCATTCTGGGGGAGAGAGGGTGTTCATTGCCACAGTCCTTCACAGGAAGGTTACCAGTGCAGATGTGCAGCCAGGGAACAAACATCAGCTCTACCAAGCCACTGCCTGGAGGTAGCCTTTATTACAGGCATGCAGAATTATGAAATTGCATATGGAAGGCATCATGGGCTTCCACTCTGGAGTGGGTCATATGTCTCCAAATCAGGAGTGGGGTTACGCCATTATAATTGCTATAGTTGCTGGGATACTAATGAACACAAAGCATCCTCATAGGAACTAGAATAGTAAACCCTAAGGATGTCTTAAAATGAAAGGAACACAATGAGAGCCAGCTGAATAAAATATGTTAGTGCTATTTAATATAAGTCACACTTTCAGCTAGGACAATGCCTCACCTTCTGCAGACAAACAGCTAAACAACTGTTGAAAATTCCTTTTAAACAATCAAATGAATTAAAACGCCAATTAGCATGAGTTGTTTGTTGCCTTGACAACGAATCCACGCCCCACCATAGCACGAGATGTTAAAACTAAAACTATAAATTTTAATAATTAAATAACATAAAAACAAGGAATAAAAATATTTAAATATACATTAAAAATACAGGTATTCTTAAGAATGAATAAATGTAACCTGTACATAACTCTGAGTGTAATAAATTAAGTTTATTTTACTAGGTTCTCTCTGAATGTTATTTCTTTGATGAATCTGTTAAAATGCAAGCTCCACATTGGATATACCTAACCTCAAACTACATCTTGTGTTGTGAAAAAATATATATTCTAAAAAGTTAGATTTATGTCATAAAAAATACCTTATTGGACATATTTTAATAATAACATTATCTGTTTACAGCCAAAAGCCTCAAAAGGCACTTGATAGAAATATTTTCATTAATACCTGGAAACTTATATGCCCTTGTTCGAACCTGCCATTTGAGTTCATCTAATTCCAACATAATTTGCCAAGGTCCCCCTCGACTATTATCAACTCTCTGTTGTAACACTACAAATTTAAATGCATGACTTGGAAATTCAGAACAATGTTTTGCCAGTGCATTATTTAAATCTTTTTTTACTTATGGCATAGTAATGTTCATATATTCTCTGTCTTAAATGTCATTCCGTCCTCCCAATATAAAATGCATTGCAAGAGTTACATAATGCAACGTAAGTGACCCCTTTTGTTTCACAATTATATTTACCAATTATTTTATACGTTTTATCGTCCATAACTACCTGATTATTAACAATGATATATTTGCATTGAGGACATGATCCACATTTAAACATCCCATGAATTCTACCAGAATGTAATTTATTATTGTTTATCAGAAGGGCCTTCAAATTATGTCCACGTCTATATGTTATTTTAGGACTAGTGCCCAAAATTTTAGAAAGTGTTCCATCGTTTTTAATAATCTCCCAATTTTTGCTCAAGGCCTCCCCAGTGGACAAATAATCCAAAGAATATGTACATAAAAAACTAGTTGGATAACTCACATCACTAAAACTTTTATTTGTGATTTCCAGACTTACATTGTCCATTACATTGGACTCAACCTGAACTGAAGGACAATCTTGCTTTTTAAGTAAAGGAATAAACTGACCGATGTTACATTTAAAAACAACTTCCCTCCTTATGTTGTCAACTAAGTTGCTCGGATACCCTCTTTTAATGAACATTTTAATGAAATAGTGCAGGTGTCTTGGGAGCTATCATGTTTAAATAATGGTAAAGGTCCATATCTATGGAACCTTCCAAAAGCAGGTCTTCCAAAGTGGACTTAATCTTCCTATAAGATCCATTAACTTCATTCAAAGTTACTTGAATATAACCAGAAGTGTTAAGATGTTCCATCAACCTATCTACATATGCACAATGATCCATAAAAACTAAGCCTCCCCCCTTATCGGGCTTCGTGACTCTGATGTTACAATCTTTAAGCAAATCAATAAATCCATATTCCATCATAGATATATTAGGCTTAGCTGGATGAAACATATGTATACGTTTCTCTTTAATAGCCCAAAAATCAATTTCACACATTTGCTCAAAGGTGCTTAAACCTGGATGCACTGGAGGGCAAAAAACACTAGAGACTCTTAGTGTATTAACCAAACTAGGCATAGGGCCCATCAACAATTTAAGATTGAGCTTTTGAACAAAGATTTTTAAGTCCATTATTGTTTTGGTAATGTCCAGAGACCTTCCAGGGACAAAAGATAGCCCCTTAGATAAAAAGTCAACCATGTCCTGCTGAATGTCTAAAGAGGTGTAATTATATATGGTAAAATCACCTTCATGACTTAAATAAAGGCAGGGCATTTCGGTGACCAGTGTAGAAGGCTTCTGTTCAGTAACCAAAGTGGAGGTTATCTTCTCCGTTGTTTTCTCTTGTTCTTCGATTGTTGTTGGTTGCGATTGACCTGCCTGTTGTAACCCTAAGGATGTCTCTCTATCTCTCTCTCTCTCTCTCTCTCTCTCTCTCTCTCTCTCAAATCCCACCCAGATGGAATCTCCAGGTAAGTGATGGAATGGGGCATAAGAACCTTTCAGGTGTTTAAGCATTGTTTCAGTGATTGCTGATACTGTTAAGTAAATTCCCTGAGAGTCACTTTCGGCACCAATGAAGTTTGCCCTTTATCCCATGTTGTGCATACATGGAGTTGCTCTTGTGCAAAAAAAAATATATTTTGAGGTTCACTGAAAGTGAATGACTTTTAGAGAGTTATTTTTGCAGCCTTAGTGTTCATTGAATGTTTCTTTGGTGGACTGACATTATTCCATGCCCAGCTGTAGGAGGCTTGACGTTTGGCCAGCACAGGGGCAAAATAACAGAAAAAACTCCCTACATCCATGCACTTACCATTACCAGCATGTTTTATAATTTCGAAGCCCTAGTCCCCCCACCTTTTTGATGGACTCCCTGCCTTCTTTACACCTACTCTCATTGACCCAAGTACTCCTGGCTTATTTTTAGCAATTCAAATCTCTTCTAATAACCAGCTGAGCCTTATTTATAACCTGATATTGATACTACTCTATTTTATATTTCATGGGGCTCCCTTTTGTAATTCTGAGACTTGTCAGTGCAAGTCCCAGAAATAGGGTGGAAAACTACAAAAATACAGGAAAGCGATGAGAGTCAAATATTGCTGTTCTCTTTAAAGTTGTTTCTTGCTGGTGGCAAGCCCCCATGCACCCCCTGATGTATGGAGGAAGCCCCTCATACCCCTTGAATTTATATATATGAACTCTGAGATCACCATACCTCACAGAAAAAGGAATAGCCTGAGAAGTGGCAATCTTGGACTTGGTATATGTAAGTCCATATTTTCACTAATTCAGTCTTACTATTCAAGGACTTACAATAATGAGTCTCAGAATATAAAATGTCTACAATTTTATGGACCCTAGTCTGCCATAGTGGAACATGCTTTACATATTTGCATTTGGTTGCTTTTACAAAGTAGATATCAAACCTGGTGCTGATGATTTGCCGTTAATAGATTTGCTTTTAAGTTATTGAACACACACACCAAGAACATCAATGGCTCAGTGGATAATAGCACTGCTGCCTCATGGCATGTGGTTTTCAAGTTACGTTCTTCACTGGGGGTGCCTCAGTGTGCTATTTGCACATCCCTCTTGTCACCACATCCATTTTGCCCAGTGCTTTAATTTCCTTTCAGCGATGAACTACAAGTGAATTGGTGGTCTTTTGGTTTGCCCACACATGGTGTGTGTGTGTGTGTGTGTGTGTGTGTGTGTGTGTGTGTGTGTGTGTGTGTGTGTGTCTGTGTGTGTCTGTGTGTGTCTGTGTGTGTGTGTGTGTGTGTGTGTGTGTGTGTGTGTGTGTGTGTGTGTGTGTGTGTGTGTGTGTGTGTGTGTGTGTGTGTGTGTGTGTGTGTGTGTGTGTCTGTATGAAGTGGCTGCCATCTAGGATTCTTTTTATTGCCAAACTGGATTAATCAGATAATTAGAAAATGAATGAATAGCCATACCATTGTTATTATCTCACATCTTTAGTCTCTGTAATGACATGCATAGTACAATTATCTTTTTGTTTGGGTTAGACCATTCATGATAAATGGTGCATCAAAGATCAAAGCACATTTATGAATCAATGATCAAAGTGCAGTTAACCTCTGTAAATACTGTGTACATTAATTTCTCCTGCTTAATTTCTCTAGACATGTAGCTGTTTTCATACTGCAACTTATTTATTTCTATATGTACATTAATTTTTGTGTTTGTGAAAATTATGTTGATACTAAGGACATTTTGCTTCTAAATAATTTAAGTCATGTAGCTTTCCTTCCAGTGAAAAGACACAAATACATGAATAAACAGTTTGCTGCAGAGGAATTTGGGTCGGCAGAATGTTGGAGTACTTAAATGTACATCGTTATAAAAATACAAGAAACTGAAACAGAAACTTGTAAAGAAAGGTTATAGCCAGGTAAACATTTTTAAGCTATTTTTGTTTATGTAATAGGATTTACTCTTTCAATTAAAAAAAATATGCTTGCTTACTAGTAAGAGATTTAATGTGTTCAGTAAGGAGTGACTTTTAGTTCTTAAATATCAGTTAAGAAAAACTATGTGACTGATGTATTGCAACAATAGTATGTTATGGCAACATGCCTTACCAGGACTTGGCCAGGCTTCCCAGAGTTGATATAACAAAGTGAGTTGTTTATACAAAATATAAATCGTACCACACATTTTCCATGACATAATGCAACAATTAATGAGGGCTTGCAATGTCCTCTATAACATTTTATAAACACTTGTAGGAGTCCTTCCTGTATTTACTGTCTTTATAAATAACTTCATATTAAGCAAAACAACAGTGAATGACAGCAGCTAATTTTCTGTGTTTTCTAGCAGTCTTAACCTGCTACATCCAGTCATCTATTTCTATTCTTTCCCATTATATCTATCATATTATACTTCTTCTAGATTATTTTATGAGCTCTCTTAAGAGACAGAGAATATTTTGGCATGAGTGTAGAAAATAGGAACCCAAAGAATACAGGAGTTTTAAGTAGGTTGGCAAACTCTGCTAAAACTCCTCTGCTTATTATATAAACCCCTCAGTGCTCGGCATTTCTTGGATAAAAAGGCAAATACTTGTTTTCACAGATAATAATTATTATTACCTTGTTTAAAAGCTTTAAAATGGTAAAGTCATATATATGAACAAACTGTTGAATTTTTTTTCTGATATGATCATTTGTAGGTTATCTAAAGCTGCAACTCCCATTTGGTATGCCCCTCCATAATAATAATAAGGAAGTATACTGTAGTTTTCCTTTCTTTTGGAATTCTTCCTTATTATTATTATTATGGAGGAGAATAAAACATGGGAGTCACAGCTTTGATTTGTTGATAATACAGAGTAATACAACCTCCTGATTAGACAGCTAGAGGAGGACAAAAACACAGTAAATAGCTGTTATTAATATGTAGTGTTACCAGATCTGCAATGACCAAAGATGGTTTGAATACTTGTGGCATAAGAATTGACTAAGATGTCTCATTTTCACTTGTACAAGTACAAGGCAGAACATGTTTGAAGAAAGAGAAATGAAATGGAAGGAGAGAAAGTGTGAAATGGTGAATGTAAGTAAGTTGCCAGGCATGCATGCATACACACACACACACACATACACACACACACAGAAAGAGAGAGAGAGAGACCTCCTGAAACAGCTATATAGCTTGAAAATAGTAAACAATAATTTATTTTGTATGTGTTCTACCTCTTTTCATTTAGTAATGATGAAAAAATGGAAACAACTATCTGTTAAAGCCATTGTTCTTTTAATATGGGTGATATTGCACTTGTATACAAAATAACATAGTTTAGACTTAAAAAACAACAGCTACTTCTAGAAGAGATTTATGCACTGAGAATAAAAGTACAGTTGTGTAAGAACCTACCATAACAGAAGATTTTCAAATGATCATTGCTGCAGTAGCCTTAACTATATGGGTTATATCCTGTCAAGAATATAAAGGCTGACTATTTTCCAAAGCTTAAGAGCAGCTTCTATGCACCCAAACTGTCAAGCAGCTTGAGCTGAGCTGACTTAAATGCACATTTGGATGAAAAGCTCTTCACAGCTTTCCTGCCAGCAAAAAGAGGAGACAAAACCCTGAAAGGACTACGGTTAGATAAACAAAACATAAATGTCCAAACCTGGCATGAAAACAAACCAGAAAATAAGGGGATGGAGGGAGGGATTGGCTAACACTGCCAGTTTTTGTCTGATTCGATCCATCTGTGAGGAAGCTTTTGGTAACTGCCCCTGGCCATTTCCAAAATAAAGAAAAAACACAGTTCCTTAGGCAAGCAGGGAGTCACCACTACAATATTTCTGGATTCCTTCTGGATCGTCAGAAGTACCCTAGACATTAGCGGAAAGGGTGGAAAAACATATAGAAACATTCCTGTCAAAAGAAAAGAAACTGTATCTGTCTTTCTGCCCTTTTTGCATAGAGTCCTGGAACAGAATATTGCCAGTTGCTTGTTCAAAGATGAGACAAAAAGGTATACTTGACAGATGGCACAAATGTTGGAAGACCCCCTCCTCTGACGTAATTTACATCTGTGAGGCTCTACCCTGGTCTTGCTCAGCTTGTCTGCCAAACAAGTTTACTCTGACAGAATGTAGGATGCCTGTAGAGTGACATTGTCCACTGAAACTATAGCACAATCTTATATGGCAAGTCTGCAAAGGCAGTATGACCTAGCTCCCCCTTTTTTGTTGATGTAACACATGACTGTGGTATTGTCTGAAACCACTTGAAGAGGTCTCAAGGTCAAAGATGGTTAAGAGACCTGAGTGACTCGATCAAGGCAAGCATCTCCTAGACATTTATGTGCTTGCAAATGTGCTTAGTGTCCCATACTCGTGCACTTTTATCCCTCTTTTAACTTCTCCCAAAACAATGTCTGAAGCATCTAAGATGACTGAATGCTTTGGAGCAGAGAGGGAGAAGGCGAGACCTGGATTTAAGGATATCTTTTATCTCCATCAAAAGTTTTCTCTTTTGACAACTCCCCTCCCCCATCCACACACACACACACACACACACACACACACACACACACACACACACACTGGGATTTGAAAAGATAAAGGATGTTAATGCTGGAACTGAATAAATTTAAGATATCACTGTATCTGTCTCATGTGGAGTCTTGTCAGGGGTATCATGAGAATCATAGATGCCGTGAGACCCAAAATTTTGAGGTATTCTCTTGCAGTGATCAAAGCATGAGTGAAAAACTTTAGAAACCGATCTAATTAAGGATTTTTTTTTTCTATGGAAGAAAAGCTCTTTGAACTGAGGTGTCTAGCTGGCATTCCAGGAGCACAATCCTGTGTGATGGAGTCCAGAAATACTTTTGACTGTTCCTTGGAATCCCAACTTGTGTAAGAAATCTCTTAACCAAGAAGGAGATATCTGACACTGAAAGAGACTCTACAGTTATAAGCAAGTCATCTAAATATGGGAAAAAATGCAGATAACCTGTACCATGCATTGAGCTATAACCGAGCTAGACACTTTGTGGACACTCTTGGTGCAGTGGAAAGTCCAAAGGTTAAGGTGGAGAACTGATAATGTGATCCAGACATACAAAACCTTAAGAAACATCTGATGTCTGAATGAATAGGGATGTGATGATAAAACATCTTATAAGTCTATTGTTACCAAGAAACTTGAAAGAGGAAGTAAAGGTAACAGGTTGTGAAGTGACATAATTTTGAATTACGGAACTATCACAAACAAGTTTAGGAAAGAAAGATCTAGAACTGCTCTCCAAGCATTTTCTTTCTATGGCACTAGGAACATCCTTGAATAAAACTCTATCCCACTTGGGAAGGAGGAAGTAATTCTATCAGTCATTGGGGCAGCATGTGATTTAGAACAGGTGGAAACAAAAGAGTCTGATCTGGAGGATGAGGAATGATGCCCTGGAAAGGAAGACTTTCCTCCAACTACCATCTGTAATCTTAATGAATGACATTCAAAACCCATTTGTCTGAAGCAAACTGTTGTCAAAGAGAAAATGGAGTTAAGACTTTTGGGAACAAAAAGGAAGACAGGCTGGAAGTGGGTCACAAGGTCTCTTGAACAGTTATTCAGACATATCGGACTGTCCTTAGTTATAGGAGGTTAGAGACTTCTTTTTGGAACTACCTTGCAATTCCTTCTTAAATATCTATTTACCTGAATGCTGATGAGACTGTTTGTGATGTCCCTCCTCTGGGTCATTTATCCAGGACCCTCAGTCCTCACCACTGGCACTGGTGGGAAACATTCACTGAGAAACAAAAATAGACACACACACACACACACACACACACACACACACACACACACACACACACACACACACACACACACACAGTATTTTCAGATTCAGCACTCTGCACCAAGTACAATTTCTCTTAAGTGCACACAGGGAATGCACACTCCAGTCCTGCGGCTGGGCTTTCTCTCCAGGCCCCAAATAAGACTACCCGTTGACACAGCTATAGAGTTGAGTCTTTAGCTAAGTGTTCAAAGCCAAGTTCCCTACCATCCTCTCTGTGAAATCAGTGCTCTCAGTGTCCCTTTTCAAAGTACCTGACACACACACACACACACACACACACACACACACACACACACACACACACACACACACAAACACACACACATACACACACACACACACACACACACACACACACACACACACACACACACTGGGATTTGAAAAGATAAAGGATGTTAATGCTGGAACTGAATAAATTTAAGATATCACTGTATCTGTCTCATGTGGAGTCTTGTCAGGGGTATCATGAGAATCATAGATGCCGTGAGACCCAAAATCTTGAGGTATTCTCTTGCAGTGATCAAAGCATGAGTGAAAAACTTTAGAAACCGATCTAATTAAAGATTTTTTTCTATGGAAGAAAAGCTCTTTGAACTGAGGTGTCTAGCTGGCATTCCAGGAGCACAATCCTGTGTGATGGAGTCCAGAAATACTTTTGACTGTTCCTTGGAATCCCAACTTGTGTAAGAAATTTCTTAACCAAGAAGGAGATATCTGACACTGAAAGTGACTCTACAATTATAAGCAAGTCATCTAAATATGGGAAAAATGCAGATAACCTGTACCATGCAATGAGCTATAACTGAGCTAGACACTTTGTGGACACTCTTGGTGCAGTGGAATGTCCAAAGGTTAAGGTGGAGAACTGATAATGTGATCCAGACATACAAAACCTTAAGAAACATCTGATGTCTGAATGAATAGGGATGTGATGATAAAACATCTTATAAGTCTATTGTTACCAAGAAACTTGAAAGAGGAGGTAGAGGTAGAGGTAACAGGTTGTGAAGTGACATAATTTTGAATTACAGAACTATCACAAACAAGTTTAGGAAAGAAAGATCTAGAACTGCTCTCCAAGCATTTTCTTTCTTTGGCACTAGGAACATCCTTGAATAAAACTCTATCCCACTTGGGAAGGAGGAAGTAATTCTATCAGTCATTGGGACAGCATGTGATTTAGAACAGGTGGAAACAAAAGAGTCTGATCTGGAGGATGAGGAATGATGCCCTGGAAAGGAAGACTTTCCTCCAACTACCATCTGTAATCTTAATGAATGACATTCAAAACCCATTTGTCTGAAGCAAACTGTTGTCAAAGAGAAAATGGAGTTAAGACTTTTGGGAAGAAAAAGGGAGACAGGCTGGAAGTGGGTCACAAGGTCTCTTGAACAGTTATTCAGACATATTGGACTGTCCTTAGTTATAGGAGGTTAGAGACTTCTTTTTGGAACTCCCTTGCCATTCCTTCTTAAATATCTATTTACCTGAATGCTGATGAGACTGTTTGTGATGTCCCTCCTCTGGGTCATTTATCCAGGACCCTCAGTCCTCACCACTGGCACTGGTGGGGAACATTCACTGAGAAACAAAAATAGACACATACACACACACACACACACACACACACACACACACACACACACACACACACACACACACACACACACACACAGTATTTTCAGATTCAGCACTCTGCACCAAGTACAATTTCTCTTAAGTGCACACAGGGAATGCACACTCCAGTCCTGCAGCTGGGCTTTCTCTCCAGGCCCCAAATAAGACTACCCGCTGACACAGCTATAGAGTTGAGTCTTTAGCTAAGTGTTCAAAGCCAAGTCCCCCACCATCCTCTCTGTGAAATCAGTGCTCTCAGTGTCTTTATTCAAAGTACCTGACACACACACACACACACACACACACACACACACACACACACACACACACACACACACACACACACAACACATATACACTTTCTTTGAGATTTCATTTTCTCACACACACTCCTGGGAAAGGCTGGCACAGCTTTCCTGCTTTTCCACCTCCATCCAGCCTATAAGGTAGATACACTGTCACCACACCTCCCAAAGCCAGCTATTATCAAGCTCTTACCAGGGTCCCCAAATACTCACAGAAAATTAATACTTATACAAATGGTAATGTCTGACCAAGCAGCAAGACTTTCAGAAACTTGCAGCTACAGTACCACTAAATAAATGCAATTTCCCTCAAAGGTTAAATATGTTCTAAAAGACTAGCCACAATGAAAGGTATAGAGATATTTAATAATAAATAATAAAATAGAAAACATAAAAATACTGAATATCTATTTACAGTAAACACCAGAGTTTCAATCCACAGGAAATATAAAAAAACAATACAAACAAAAGTCTCAGACAGACACAGAAAAACAATATTTAGCTAATCTCACTATATTTTCTAACTGACTGAAGAATTACTGCTCCCTAGTTACTTACTAAAGTAAGGCAAGATGAAGGTGGATGAGTGTGTCTTGTCAGGTCCCAGAAAACAGCATGGATCTGTCACATCCCCCATTGTTATTTAAATACAATTTCAGTGCTGGCTACAGAATGACATCACATCTGGTCACCTGACTCTGTGGTTCCCACACTACTACCTCAGTAGCAATCGAGCCAGGATTTGGCACTGATATGTCACAATACACACACAGAACTTTAGCTAAGGTATATTGCAGTATTTGGAAACTGTAAAACAATTGCAGTGCTTCCACCCTTCTTGCAGAGACTAACAAGCCATTCTCTGCCACACCAGGGTAGCAATTAGTTCACCACTAAGAACAAAAGAGTAAGATCCCAGCCCCAGCTTTACACAGACATTATGTCTCTGGCTGCATTCAGACTTGTGAGATAAAATCTTTAAGGCCTAAACCAAGTCATTTTATTTCAGGCTATTTTTCTTAAGGTTAGCTGGGCTGAGCTTAACCCCTTCCCTTCCAGTATCCTGTGTTAAAATATATACATTTAATCAGTTACAACAATACAGTCTGACATACACGTATATTTCTTTTCTGTCCAGCAGGACTCACTGTTGATACATTTTTAACACAAGCAACTTTACAAATACATTTTTAACACAAGCTTCTGTGCAAATCAGTTTGATATTCAAATTATATATAATTCTTTACAAAATTCAAACTAGCTAGGCTGGCATATGTTACACATGGATTGGGCATCCTGAGGCAATGTCACAATTGCCTCATGTATACATGCAACCCTCTCCTCTATTCTCTAGACACAAACACTTGTGAGAGATGCAAATACACAGCCAGACTGGAGGCTAAGCGCTCTCAACCCATGACTGTAACAAACAGTCAAGAGGATAAGGGACACACTTGCATCACACCACCTGTCACACATGAATCTACAAAACAAGCACCGGCAAAACATATGCATAAATACACAAAAACATATTCGGAGGCACTAGGTACCGATCTGAAAAAGAAACAGTGCCCTCCAAAGCAGACAAGCAAGCAACCTGCACCCCCAAACAAAAGCCAGAAAACACATAATTCACCTCAGAAGTGTGCTTCACAACAGCCCTTAAGGCAAAACACCATACCTAACACGCTAGTAATAGAAGACTCTATAGCAGGGGTGTCCAACCTTTTGGCTTGCCAGGGCCGCATTGAGTGAAAAGAAATTGTCTTGGGGCCGCATATAAAATATATCATATAGTTAACTCTTTTGCTGCCACGGGAGACCAAAGTCGACCTCCTGGCTGTACTGTAGGTGCATTCGAACAATTAATAAATGTAATAAATGCCTAATATTTGCCTTAATATTCTAATTCTCATTCTGATTTTAATTCTTTAATCTAACAGTTAACTCTAACATCTTAGTTAATATATAGATTTTTTTTACAAATAAACAGATATTCACTACAGCACTAGCATTTCTCACTGGGAAAACCACTCCAGCAGTCCATCTACATACAGTGTCAACATTAGCAGTCCTACAATACTATAATCCACAAAAATAAGCCAACAAATTTGCAATAAAGTAAAGAATTCACATTGCTAACTTAATAAAACAATTCTGAATAAACTACAAGAGGCTCTCACCCAAACAAATGACTGGTGCCAGAAACATGGCCTCAAGCTAAATGCCAAAAAATGCATAATCATCCCCTTTGAGGAGAGTGATGTCCCCACAAATTATCACATTAATAACAATGTTGTAAGCACACAATCAGTTGTGAGGTGCTTGATCACCCAGGTTGATAGAAACCTGACTTTTGACCACCACGTTGTCTCCGTTATATGGAAAGCTTTTTACATGGCCCACCTCGTTAGTAAGGTTATCTCATCCAGGGACAAGGAGGTCATAACATCCCTGTATTCTTCCTTTACAAGAGCAATTATTGAGTGCAACACCCCTTTTGGCATGTGTCTTAGCAAAACACCATGCCAAAAGAAAGACTATAACCATTTCTGACAAAAAAAGGTCAAAGGACTGAGTTCACTTAGTTATCCAAACAGACTAAAAAGCTTCTTGCTTTCCTCTGTCTCTCACTGGCCCCAATAAATTTCATCACTGGCTTGCTTTCCAGGCTAAGAAAGATCCTGCCTTAAGAGACTTTCTCCACCTCAGAAATACTGGTTATATTTAAAACACTCACTACAAAGACCACAGCCTTCACTGCAACATAAACAAGCCTCTTTGTATGGACAGGTTCTTGACATAAAAACTTTCAACTTCTGTAAAAAGCTCCTCTCATTATCAAACAATGTAGTTCAACAACACTACAACTGGATGGATAGCCATGAATGTACTCCTTAAGTAAGTAGCATAGCCTTCATCAAACTGGAAGGAAAATCCACATACTATCCTTTCCCAGCTGGATGGCTAAGATCTAATATTGGTTACTCAAGTCTACTTGTCTAAGAAGAGGGGCCTATTTAATTAAGAATTCCATTTGCAAAAATATATTCAGTATACATATTAAATCTCTCTCTCTTATATACACACACACACAGACACACACACACACACACACACACACACACACACACACACACACACACACACACACACACACACACAGAAAAGGAGTCCCTACTTGTAAAATAGGCAACCTCAGTAATCACATGACACAGTCTCACTGATTGAAATTGTCTGGAAGTCAAAATACCTGAAAAAAAATCATAATAGAGATGGATTCATCCATGCAATTTCCCACCACCAAAAGGACCATCAGTAAATCAACAAACAACTGCTCAGCAAAAATTAAATCAGTAAGAAATCTATAAACTCTCTTAAGATCATACTGGAGTAAACATATAACTTCCCTCCAATCTAAAGCCATTTGACATTCAGACATTTTAATTTGTGCAGAAGTTATTCACAGACTGACCATTTACTAAGCTGTAATGCTGACCATCACTTTTGAAAAAAAAAACAAATTCCCACACTTTGTCAATAGCTCAAAGTGAAGAAAGGATTACTTTATTTATTATGTATTTATTTAATTTTGGAAAACATCTTTAAAACTGTTAAATTGATCACACACCCAGAAACACAGACAAGTTATTGTGATAAGTAAACCACAGACTGCTGCAATAAATCAGTCACAGCACACTATGCTTACGTCCGAACCAATGAAGCATACCTTTCAATTCCAAAAGAATTAAAGTAGCGTAATAAGAAAATTATTTGCAAGGTTACATGGAAGTTTATATTGGAAATAAGTGGAGATATTAAAAACGCTCTGTTTCTCATAATTATGCTGAAAAGTCTTCCAAGATAAATACAACCTTCTGATTTAGCATGGAACCATACCTCTCAACCTTAGAGCAGGAATTCTGGACAAAGTGAAAAATAAAATTGGGATACAGGCCCAAAATAGTTATGCATCACAGACACCATTGAAACAAGTGTAGCTGCAAATATTATACATCATGTATAATGTTTCTATCCCATTATTGTCAGTTGAGCATCATATGGCTCATTCAATCCTGCCTTCTTTTGCAACAAAGAAAACCATACTTTGAAATGACAAATCCATTGAAAATAATAAAACATATTGCTCCACATCTTGCACCTTCCTAAATGCAAACAACCTCAGCGGTTTCATTGAAACTAGGTCTGCTTATTTCCACAGAATGACACCGCTCCCTAATTAAGTCTAATGGTATACAATCTACCAGGATCTGGACTACCTGAAATAAATGAAATTATGGCCTATAAGTTGCAAGTGCACTTTGTTTAATTAAACTACATTTCAAAGCCCACTTGCTGTATTTTTCAGTAACATCCCAATATCTATTTCCGGGTCACTTTACAAGACATTGGCAGTGGTAGACTTAGCATCCTCCAGATCCCTACAGGACCACACTCATACTGCTAACATTGTCCATTAAATGTAAATATTCATCCACTGTAAATGGCAAGAAGCTATGTCTTAAAAAAAATTATTTTTGGCATTCCTAATACCCAAGTATCAGGTTTTGAAACAAAGAAACATATTCTCTGCAGTTTGTAAGTTCCTGTCTTTAATAATCATCTACTATTGCAGCACTCCCAACACAAACACACACATACACACTAAAACCCCCAACATTTAAAAAATGACATTGTGCCCACCCGATTTGCCAGTATTGATGATCCACCAAAGTTATGCTTACTGTGTCCAATCTACCACTGCTTAGAACCCACCAATGCAAGACAGTACTGGGTGATTTTTTTGTTTGTCAAAAAAAAAACAATAAACTTTATATGCTACAGTCCCACATTAGTCAATCCACTACTGACCCATTAACCCTAGGCTGCTGTCTCATTCTTGCTTCCTGGGACTGCATTACCTTGGATGACTACTTTTATTTCCTAAGCAAAAGACACAAATTGAAAGATGAGGCAAAAATGCTAACATTCTTCAAAAATCCATACAGTTAAGAGGTATGATTTCATATTCAATACAACACTCTCCCTGTCAGAAAAGCTACATTTTAATGAAAGCGTACTTTTAATGTAGGATGCATTTGTGAGCTAACTTGTTTGTACGTTAGTCTCTTTGTGCATGTGTCTCTCTCTGTCTCTCTGTCATGCACGCACACACACACACACACACACACACACACACACACACACACACACTTCTACTTTCACGCACACAAACATTCTGCTTTCATGCATGCACTCACTCACACCATACTTACCTATTAACACAGGTTAAGTGCTGTCTCTTTAAAAGGCAATGGCAGCAAATCCATAGACGGGTCCCTCTTCAGCAAGAACACACACATTGATTCTTTGGCACGAAATAATGGCGCGAACACACAGACCCTTCTTTGGTGCAAAAAAATCAAAACTAGAAGGAAGCTTTGGTGGATGCACACACCGATGTTAGAGTTACAGGTCACGGGCACGAAAAACACAACAAAAAAGTGTTTTGGGGCATGTGTAGATCGATGTTGGAGTTAGAGGTAGAGGGCCGCATGGCAAAGCTCTGAGGGCCGCATGCGGCCCGCGGGCCGCAGGTTGGACACATCTACTCTATAGTAAGGCACATGGATGTTCCACTCACCAGGCTGAATAAGGAGAAGGTTACTGTCAGCTGCCTGTCGGGTGCTCAGATCTGCCACATAACACAGGCACTTAGGTCACTCCAGAACAAGTACAAGTATGACACTGTCATTGTACATGTTGGTGTGAATGATCTAAGATGTACCTCCCTGGACTACATGAAAAGAGACATTGAGGAGCTCTCTGATCATGTAGGCCAAGCTGGTATGACCCTGACCTTGAGTAGCATACTACCTTCACCTAGAATGATACCACAATACAAAGACAAAATGATCAATTTCAACAATAGGCTAAGCTTCTGGTGTCATTCTAAGGGGATCCAGTGTCTGTCTGCCTGGGATGACATGATAGACAAGCCTCGCTGTTTTGCCAGAGATGGGTTGCACCTGTCACCCCTAGGTTTTCAAATACTGGCCAAGGCTCTTGCCGTCCCCATAGTGCCTTTTTTAGGCAAGGCTCAAAGGACAAACCAACCACTGTAACCAGCACAGGTAACCAAAAACTAAGGGTAATGCTACTCAATGCCAGAAGTATCAACCTCAAAATGCACACACTCGAGGCTTTTCTTAGCATGGAGAAAATTGATGTTTGTGCAGTGACGGAAACCTGGTTCAAGGCTCAAGAGAGCACCCCAGCACTGCCAGGTTGCAATTCATAACATACCTTCTGGCCTCAGTTACCGGATCACAGTACAAAATATGGAGGTGTATCCATATTCATCAAGGATACCCATATCTCCAGGTTAGTAGCACAGCATGATGCCCCAGAGATCATCCATGCACAACTATCAGCAGGCAAAACCACATTTCAAATCATAGCCAGTTATTGATCGCTCACCATGTCCCAAGATGCTCACTCTGCATTCCTTGAGACATTGGAAAATATAAAGGTCTTACCCAACACCATAATCTTGGGTGATTTCAACTACCCTGGTATAGACTGGGTGAACTACCAATGTTCCAACTCCTTTGCACAGCGATTCATAGAATTTATAAATTTAAATGCCCATGAAGAACTAGTATGTTCCCCCCACTAGAGGGGACAACATATTGGATTTAATCATCACAAATATGGGCACCCATTGTACCACAACCGTTATCACTCCCTCCTTGGTCAGATCCGACCACAAACTGATAACCCTGGACATCCTCACCCCTGCACCTCCCCCAGTCAAAGAAACCATAGTCAAAAACCTTTCCAAAGGAAACTTCAAACTACTTGCATCCGAAGTGAAAAGTTCCACTATTTCCTTGCAGAAGGATAATGATATCCAGGATGCGGAATCCTACACCAAGGCACTCTATATGCATCTCCAGGATTGCATGGACCATGCTATCCCAAATAAAACCAAGACTCCTTCCTCAAGCAAGAAGAAACCAGTCTGGTGGACCCCGGCCATAAGCAAACTTACAATAAAAGGAGGAGATTTATACAAAAAAAGGCCAAATCTCAAGTAGAAAAATCATCCCTGATCAGCATTAGTAAGAAATTGAGGGCCCTCATCAAGTCAACTAAAGTTAATTTTGAAAAGAAAGTAGCCAAGGATGCCAATGATAACCATAAGGCCTTCTATGGCTACATCAAAAACCTAAATGGCAATGCTCAGGTCTGTTCTGAGCTAGTACAAAATAGAACAAAATACACTGACCCTTCTGACATTGCCAACATCTTGGCTGACAGGTTCAGTGCAAATCCCCCCACCACCACCACCACCACCTACAGGGTCTATTACCATTCCAGGGGATTGTGTAAGTCCAATTATTACTGATATGTTGGTTAACAAGGCTCTAGCTAAAGCTAAAAACACTGCCTCCATGGGACCAGATGGTGTCCCAGGCTGTGTCATACATGAGCTCCAAAAGGAATTAACCCTGCATCTTAATACCCTGTTCAGTCTCAGCCTCTCCACAGGATATGTGCCCATAGAATGGCACACGGCAATGGTGGTCCCACTACACAAGGGTGGGGCCACAACTGACCCTGGGAACTACCGACCAATAAGCCTGACCAGTCTGATCTGTAAGGCTATGGAGCGAATCATTATGGAACTCATAAATGGAGAGATTGGGAACCTCCAGTCGCTGGACCCCACACAGTTTGGCTTCGTCAAGGGCAGATCATGTCTCCTGAACCTGCTGGATTTCTTTGAGACAGTTACTTAGGCTATAGATAAGGGAAAGGAGGTACACATGGCTTACCTTGACCTTGCTAAAGCATTTGACACCATTCCTCATTCAGGTATTATTGATAAGCTCACCAGCCTGGGGATAAACCCTTACATCACAAGATGGATTGCAAACTGGCTCTCAGACAGATCCCATAAAGTAAGAGTAGCAGAATCTATGTCCGAATCCAGACCAGTAATGAGTGGTGTGCCTCAGAGCTTTGTCCTGGGGCCCCTCCTGTTTGGCATATACTTCTCAGAAGTACAGGCAAGCACGGAAGGGCTGTGGCTGACTAAGTTTGCGGACAACTGCAAACTGGGTGCTATAATAGAGTCTCCGGCTGACATGAAGATTGCCCAGAAGGGCCTAAATGAGACTGATGCATGATGTCAAAGCCATGGTCTCAAGCTAAATGCAAAAAAATGCGTAGGAATCCCCTTTGGAAAAAACAGAGTACCCGCAAACTACAACATAGGAGGTAGTCCCCCGAAATCTGAAGAAGAAATAAGGGATCTAGGGACCCAAGTAGATAGTCAGCTTTCCTTTGATAACCATGTTGCCAAAGTGGTTAGAAAATCCTTCTATGTGACCCATCTGATCACAAAAGGGTTTGCATCAAGATTTAAGGATGTAATGGTGCCCCTCTACTCTTCCCTCATCAGACCCATTATTGAGTACAATGCGCCAATTGGAATGTACCTGGCTAGACATCTCCAGCAGCTGGAGAGACCACAGAGGTACCTAACCAAGAGGATTACTGGCCTCAAACAGTTGCCCTATGCAGCACGATTGAAAAAGCTAAGACTGTTCTCTGTTGCATACCACTTTCTCAGAGGAGATCTCTGTCTAATGTAAAGAGCCATGTCCAACCCAGAATTGTTGAACATGCTCCATCTTAGCAAAACCAAATCTACTCAAGCTACACGCTCTAGGGATATAAACCTCAACACAACAATGAATAGAACATGCTGGAGGGATAGATTCCCTTCACAGAGACTTCCCTTACTATGGAACAGGGTCCCGATCTACATAAGACAGAGCCCCTCACTATCACACTTCAAGAGGAACCTTGATGAGTGGATGGGTAACAGAAAGTTCATACCGGGGATCACACCAACAGCACTACTAGATAGGGGCCAAGGTTACTAGCTGCTAGTACAAGGGTCTAGGGAACTACTAAAGGGCTGTGAATACCACACAACGTGGCTGGGCTAATATATGCCTTTGGGCAGATAGCCCAGTACCAACCTATGATTACCCTACACCCCCAGCACAGCTGGCACTATCTCACATCATCACATCTCTCTCCCCTTTGAAGAGTCGAGATAGTTTTTCAAGTGACCCTGGAGAAATGTTGCTTTAGAGAAATAAACCTGTATGGGAACACATTAACCCATACCCTGTCTTGAGACCTCATCTGCATTGGCATTGCTTACCCCACTATGGGACCACACCAGGTGGGTGCATTCATGTTTCCCAGTGAACATGTCCCCAAACTCTTGTAACCCTACTCGTATTTTTCAATGGATAAGGGATAGCAACAGGAACACTGCTATCCCTTCCACTGAGGTGTCAGTCCGAGTCTCACTAAGGAGATTAGTCACCAGGTCCCTCTCAGACTTCTCCTGCCACCCATTGAAAATATTCAGCACAAGGGCCTCCCTATCATGGTAAGGTTTCATCATGTTAACATGGTACAGTTTGTGCCCCTGCCTCCTGCACAGCAGCTTTGCCATGTAGCTAACATCACTGACTTTCCTAACCATTTTGAAGGGTCCTTCCCAAGCTGCCTGCAGCTTATTGTGTCTGACAGGAATGAGCACCATAACCTGCTGTCCCACTGCATGGTCTCAGACTTAAGCATTCCTGTCATACCAGACCTTTTTCTGCTTTGGGGCTCCTCCCAAGTTTTTCTGGGTCACACCCATGAGCTCCCTAAGTTTTGTCCTAAGGTTTAGGACATATGCCACAACAGACTCTTTGTGGGATTTATACTCACCCACCCACTCATCATGAATCAAATCCAAGGGACTCTTCACCTTATGCTCATACAGCAACTCAAAGAGTGAAAAACCTGTGGACTTCTGGGGTACCTTTCAGTATGCAAATAGCAGATGGGACAAATATCTGTCCCACTCTCTTTGAAACTGATTTGCAAATGCCCTTAGCATGGTCTTCAGTGTAGAGTTTAACCTCTCCACAAGCCATTGGTCTAGGGGTGGTAGTGGGTAGTCTTTAAGTTCTTCACTCCACAGCACTCCCACAGACAAGACAGCAGATCTGACAAGAAATTGGCACCTTTTTCAGGTCAGTATTTCTCTCGGGAAACCTACCCTGCTGAAAATATCTAACAAACCATTTGCCACCTTTTCTCCCTCAATGGAGGACAGAGCCACTGCCTCAGGGTATCTAGTTGAATAATCTAGTACCACTAGGATATATTTCTTCCCTGTGGAACTTGGGATACTTAGAGGCCACACAACATCCATAGCTGCCCTCTGAAATGGCTCTTCAATCACCGGCAAACGCATCAAAGGAGCTTGGACCTTGTCTTCTGCCTTGCCTACTTTTTGACACTCCTCAAAGGTTCTGCAGTACCCTGTTATGTCCCTTGTAATCCCAGGCCACTAAAAGTTCTGCATAATACATCTCTTGGTATGCTTTATGCTCATATGACCTGCAAATGGAATGTCATGGGCTATGGCTAGAAGTGTCATATGGTAGGGTCTGGGCGCTACCAACTGCTGTATTACCTCACCCTCTAGCACTCCCTCAGGGGTCCACAATAACCCTTTGTTCCAGTATACAAACTCTCCTTTTCCTTGAAAATCAGGTGCCTCCTTAGTTGCATCCCTCAGGCCTCGCAATGTAGGGTCCAAGAGCTAAGCCTGTCTCAACTCTACCTTTTTGACCCTTCCCAGCTCCCCTTCCACAGAAAGTCTGGTATCTTTTGACAGTGGTGCCTCATTGTCAGCCTGGGTACTACCACTCACCTCTATCCCTGCAGTCACCCTGTCCAAGGGGACATCAGTACCTACCAGCAGCTGTGGCTCACCTTCAGTCTCACTGCTACAGGGTAGCTCAGTCCCTGAAATAGACACCTCACCAGCCCTGGATTCAGGTGTGGAGACTGTCTGGGTCTCCTCAGGCTCACAGCCCCACATGCCTGTCTCCAAGCCTGACTGCCTGTAATTGCATGCATGGAAGGTACTGCATTTTCAAAATCATTCCCTACCAAGACATCCATATGGATATACTCAAACACACTTACTTGCTTCCTTTTCCACCCTCCCATTCAAGGTGAACCCTGGCCAAAGGTATTGGTAATGGGGCCCCTCCTGAAGCTCTGACAAAAGTGGACTGCCCAAGCAAGTACTGCTTCTCTTTAATCACTGCAAGCTTCACAATGGTTATGTAGGAGGCTGTGTGTCTCTTAGCAGTGGCCTGTTTTCCATCCACTAAGATAGGATATAAACTCCGGTGATAGTTTCATACCCATGTTGTCTCCAGACAACTTACCAATGGCGTACTGTTATTCCCACTTGCTGGCTCCCACAAGTGTTATTCCCCCCACCTTGCTTCAGTGGACATTTGTATGCTACATCACCCCACTGGTTGCATTTAAAATTTCTAAACCTTGATCCTGGCTGTGTACCTGGGCTAGTGGCTTCCCTTTCTACTGGTGGAGTCTGTTGGGGTAGTTTAGGCTGCCCACCATGGGTTCCCTTATATCCATGTGCAGCACTGGGTATCCCCTTCTTGTGCAGTGGTGCCCTGCTTGCTAAGTAGAGATCCCCTTTTCTTCCCAGCTCATCTGCAGAGTTACACTTCCAGTCTGCCAACCAGATTTTCATGTCCTCAGGCAAAGTGCTATGGGCTTGTATCCTCACCAAAAGGTCTGCCAGCACTTCAAAAGTGGTGGCCTGACACCCACTCACCAACCTATACAAATAAGTGCTTAGCTCGCAATATAATCACATACACTTTCATCTGCCTTACATCTATGCTCACAAAACTTTTTTTTCTGTAAGCTTCAGGTGTTAACTTATAACATTCCAATAAACATTGTTTAACTTTATCTTAATTTAAACAACTAGTATCAGACAATTTAGAAACAGTGGATACAGCTTAACCATGGAGTAAGGGTGTCAGGAACCATACCCAGACTCATTGGTCAACATCATATTGTCTACATACTCTTTCAAATATATGAATAAAACTATCAAAACTATCACCGTCTGTATACTGTGAAGAAATTTACTGACCTTTGTTGCTTTTGGGGTTTGATTATTGCCTTCACCATTACCTCCATGATTCCATTAAGAGTCAGCATGTCCCTCTCATGTTGACGCTGCTTCTCATTTTCTTCAGCTTCCAAACACCACAGTCTCTCATTTTCTTCTACCTCCAAACATCGCAGTCTCTCTGCTGTTTGTAATTCCATATGTTTTGCCACTAGTTCAACTCTATTTAGTTCCAGATGGGGTTTTAAATCCTCTAAGGAAAAGGTGAACTGTCCTGTTTCTGAGGGCCACACATCACCATAGCCAGACTGGTTGCCTTCCTGGATGCTGGTCTGTGCTGCAGCTGTGACTAAGGCTGAAATAATTTCCTCTTTAGTCTGGTTGGCATGTACCAGTCTTTTCGATTTGCACACCTTAGCCAACTGGTTCACTGTCAGATTGCCATAATCCTCTGCTGACATCTTTGCCTGTTTTCCCTGTCTAAGCTAAACTAAAAATAAATAAATAAAACAGTTGTGAAAAATGAAGCTGTGTATGTTTATCTTGTGGCTACTGAGAGTACACACAGCTTTAGTGACAACTGTTTACAGGCTACAGAAGTTCAATTAATATCCTACCACTGCCACCAATATGTGATATCCCTCCTCTGGGCCATTGATCAAGGAGCCTCAATCTTCACCACTGACACTAGCAGAGAAAGTTCACTCAGGAAAAAAATAGACACACAGTATTTTCAGATGCAGTGCTCTGCACCAACTACATTTTTTCTTAAGAGCACACAGCGAATGCACACTCTCAGTCCTGGTGCTGGGCTTTCTCTCTAGGCCCCAAATAAGACTCCCCACTGTCACAGCTATAGAGTTGAGTACTTAGCCAGGTGTTCCAGCTCAAGTCCTCTACTACACTCTCGGTGAAATCAGTGCTCTCACTGTCCCTGTTCAAAATAGCTGACACTGAGATTTGATTTTTACACACACCTGAGAAAGGCTGGTACAGCTTACCTGCTTTGCCATCTCCACCCAGACTATATGATAGATGCACTGCCACCAGAACTCCCAAAATCACATCACATTTTTCAACTGAATCTGTGGTTCTCACACTACCGCCTCATTAGCAACTGAGCCAGGATTTGGCACTGATGGTTCACAATACACACAGAGAACTTTAGCTAAGGTATATTGCAGCATTTGGAAACTGTAAAACAACTTCAGTGCTTTCACCCTTCCTACATTGACTAACAAGATATTTTCTAGCACCCCAGGGTAGCAATTAGTTCACCACTAGGGACAAAAGAGTAGGATACCAGCCCCAGCTTTACACACGAATTCTGCCTCTGGCTGCATTCAGACTTGTGAGATTAAATCTTTATGGCCTAAACCAAGTCAATTAATTTCAGGCTATTTTTTTTAAGGTTAGCTGGGCTGAGCTTAACCCCTTCCCTTCCTTCATACTCTGTTAAAATATATACATTTAATCAGTTACAAAAATACAGTCTGACATACATGTATATTTCTTTTCTGTCCAGCAGGACCTACTGTTGATACATTTTAAACACAAGCAACTTTACAAATACTTTTTTAACACAAGCATCTGTACAAATCAGCCTGATATTCAAATGACATATAATTATTTACAAAATTCCAGCTAACTAGGCTGATATATGTTACACATGCACTGCCCTGCTCTCCCTAGCACAGCAGGCACTACTTCATATCATCACACTGTTTATTCTGTTTTCTGACAAAAATGGAAAAGGAGAAAGAGAATCCCTTGGACAATTTGAAAAAGGAGAGATGAAAAATCTTAGAGATTCCGTGAATCAGCTTGTACCTTTCATCACACTTTTGGATCACCTCTGTAACAGAGCAGCTAAACACTAAATTTCTATAAAAGGGAGAATTTGAAATCTCATTTTTAACATCATCTGGAAGATTCTGATACTGTAGCCATGCAAACCTCCTAAAATAGTGCCAGTGCCCATAGCCCTGGAAAAAGGATCAACATAGTCGTACACACACGGCAAACAATAAGTAGGGACCTGTCCAAAAGACGAAACTAAATTATTTAAAGCAGATTTTTTCTCACAAGAAGAAAGTGCACATAAAACATTCCTCATAACTTCATAACTTGTCAGAACAAACTTTAACATATGAACCTGAGAATTCAAAATTCTGAAAACCAAAGTTGTAGATGTTATCAATAACTTTCCCATCCTTATCAGAAAGTGAAGAATTGGAATTAACAAAGTGTTTAGCAGCAATGGGATCAACTAAGGCCATAGCTGCTGGGTCAGGTTTGGAAATAGTAAAAAAAAATTAAAAGACTGAGGAATTTTATACATACTATCCTCCCTTTTAGGGGCAGCTGGCTGACAGGAAAATTGCAGGCAATAACACACACACACACACACACACACACACACACACACACACACACACACACACACACACACACACACACACACACACACACACACACACACACACACACACACACACACACACACACACACACACACACCACTCATAGCATTTTCTGAGGGATTGAGAGACCTCAATGTTGTTCCACTGAAAACACAGGCACATACTTGCAATAGTCTCAAAGAAAAAGAAAACGCCACAGGAAGAATCAGACACTAAACTCTCCTTTGAGTCTGAATCAGAAATCTGAGAAAAAAAAATGATGTCCCTGTATCTCCCTGTTCAGATTCAGAATCTTGAATCTCTTCATGAAAAGAGGAATCCCTCTTTCTTTTACCAGAAACTACTTTACAAGAAGGACCAATATCCTGAATTAAACCCTGAGCCAGACCCAGTAAATTACTCCTATCTAAAAAAATTTGAGAAGTAGATACAGTCTTAGTTTTCTGTTTCTTTTTGATAGTAAAAATGGGGCCCACCATTTTACTAATGGCAGCAGCTGCTTCCCCAGGGATGGGTGCAGCATTCTGGCATAACAGAGAAACCATCCAAATTGCCTCTCCAAGGACCAGCAAGAGTGGTTCTCCTTTGCCCACTGAGGAGACAACAACAGCCACAGAGAAAGGGGGTAATGCCGCGATCAAAAGTAGTCGGTACACCAAATGGATCCAGGGTAAAAGATGAGTGGTCTGAGGTACAATAAATGGCCAGCAGAGTCACCCACCTGTGGCTGAGGCAAATTGTTAGCCGGCTGTGGTGGCAAAGGCTGTTTGCTTAACTTTTTTTTTTGTGTGTGTCTTAAAGAAGGGCCTGCTCTGGTACCAGTAGTCTGTTCTATGGTCACAACAAAAATGGTGTCTCTTTTCCAGCAGAAGACAAGCAGCAAATGCTAATTAAACTACCAGTCTGCAAAAGTTACTTTTTTAAATTATTTACTTTTTTTACAAAAAAAAAACACAGTAAAAAGCATTTTTAAACACTAACTCAGCCCCGCCAAGAAAAATAAACACATTTTCTTCACAGAAAATGTGTTTTCAGTTAGTTAAAAGTATGTTACAGTCTCAAGACAATCCATTAAAACACAAAACTCCTAGCTCTAAAATAACTTTCATGATGAGGAAAGCAATAAAACGTCAATAAAGTTAAGGAAATGAAGTATTTTCCCCCCAAAGGGAATGTATCTGCCCAGTAAAGGAAAATACAAGCTGACTGTCAATTCTCAAAAAACTCAGAGGAGCATATTCTTTGATGGCAGTAAAGCTCTGAATGGCTTCACACACAGATTTGTCTTTTAGTCAGCTCAGTTCAATCTGCTTGACAGTTTGAGCACATGGAAGGTACCCTGAAGTTTTGTAACCTGGCTGGATATAATCCATATAGCTAAAGTTGCTGCAGCAGTGATCATTATGATGAACTTCAGTGACATCTGTCCTTCTATCCCTAGCACAAACTAATAACATACATTCAGGTACTTCAAAATATGACACTTTTTAATATTTTAAACTTACTAACAAGACATTAATAGAATGAGATGTGGATTAAAATAACATTTTTTGAAGTAAAAGATGTACAACTATAATTATTGTCATTATCTATCAAGTGCGATTCACTACCTTTTCTTCAAAAGTTACCAGTTTTAGGAGAAATTAAGAGGGACAGAGATAACGTTTGAATCAAAATCAAGGATAGCTGAGAGGTATGCTTTGCACTCCCAAAAATTTCCATACACTTTCTATTAGCTCATTAGTGAAGTGTGGTCCCTTACTCACATGCCCCCCCCCCCAGTGACTAAACACATGGTTGATCAGTTGCAAGGTAGTTGTTACTGGCCGCTAAGCACTCAATCCGTTGTGTAAATTTACAGGTGACAGTTAAATAAGTACTGATTACTTCTAGAAGACTTGGTTACTGGGCTAATCCCAACAATTTGGAGATCAAACCAGAGCAATTTGATTCCTCTTGCCTGAACTGGTGCCCTGTGTCTAAGGAAAACTGGTTGGAATTTGTAGCATGTTATACATCCTTGACATACTTAGTAACATCACTGCACATGTAAGGCCAGTAAGCTACTTCCTTTAGTGTTCATAAATTCATCTTTTCCTCTATAAGCTCCTGTTGGATCATTATATTCATGCTGTAACATGACACCTTTGTGCCCCAAAAGTACTGCCCGTTGAAATCTATGTGGGATATCACCAGGACACCATCCTTTAACGAAATCTGGATTTTTAGTTATACATTGTCATGAGGTCATGGCCGTTTTGTAGGTCACTTTCAGCAAGCTTATTTGTATCAGGGCCCTGAATGAAATGATAACTTCCATATAGTCTCACTTCCTTTACCAAGTCAAAATCAGGCTTGTCACTATACAAGTGCAAAACATGTTTCTGTTCCCGCCTTTTCTGCTGATGGGTAATTGCATTGCATCTACATTTGCTTGGACTGGAGCAAAGTCCAAGGTTTTACCTTTTAAAGCACCTTCCTTAGCCACAGCATCAGGTAGGATATTTACAGCTTTGTCTGCTCCCTGTACTTTTGAGTGGCCTTTGACCTTTTTCCAGTACACTGTTAAGCCATAATCTTGCATTAACTTCTCTGTCAGAACAATTAGGCTAGAATGTAATACTTTATATTATAACCAATGCATTTGTCTGTAAGTGAGAATAAGCTGGCATCAGCAATGATAACAGATATAACAATAACAATAATATTAATGATAACTATAGTTAACGATATCAGTAATAAGTCATTTCCTTTTCAATGAAAAGGGCCATCTTTCCTACATACCCACTTCCATAAATTATATATTTTTTCTGGCATGCTGCCAAGGTAGTGAATACTGAGGAAGAAACAGTGACCTGTTCTATAAGGCTATTATTATACTAAATAGATAATAATGTAACAGACCCGACGTGCTTTTTATATATTTTTAAATGGAAACTATGCTTTTTTTTCAAAGTATGCCTACAAACTCAGAGTGAAATTGCAGTTCTGCTAATCATAATAGTATTCTTCTCAACTTTCTTAGCACAATAATTCAGAACAAAACCAAAAATGTAGGGGGACAAAGGCCCAAAATCAGGAAGAAATTTTATATGTTGTTCTTATAAACTTAGAAAGTTTTTGGAATAAAGGGATTTGCATTAGCACTCATTTTTCTCAAGCATATGAAGTCTGAAACTCAAATATCATGTCATTATTTAACCACTTCAGTTTTCAATAATATGCCAGACTATCACAAATTTTATGAGGAATAGACCAAAAAATGTGAGGCCAAATTCTGAACATTATATGAAATGCTGAACAAGGCAGCCACGGTGGTGCAGCGGTTAGCTTTGTTGCCTCACAGCAAGAGGTTCTCCGGTTCGATCCTCGGCTGGGGTGCCTTCTGTGCGGAGACTGCATGTCCTCCCTGTGGTCGCGTGGGTTTCCTCAGGGTGCTCTGGTTTCCTCCCACATCCCAAAGTCATGCAATAGGTTGATTGGACACTCTAAATTGGCCCTAGGTGTGAGTGCATGCATGTGTGTGCCTTCTGTGGAAAGTTGGGCGCCAGGCTGACAACTCAACACCGTAAAACTCTACTGCCAATCATGAGCGGACAGGTGATCTGCTGTGGTGACCCCTAACCGGGAAAAGCCGAAAGAAGAAGAATATGAAATGCTGAACAGTTGAGAGGTGTGCTATGACTGCAATCATCAAAACGTTCAGCACTCAATATAAAGTGACAAATGGATGTTGAAATATATGAGGCATCAATTATCTGATACTGTACTGAGTCTTTTAAGGAGAT
The DNA here is from genome assembly GCF_019279795.1 of Protopterus annectens. Lineage (NCBI taxonomy): Eukaryota > Metazoa > Chordata > Ceratodontiformes > Protopteridae > Protopterus > Protopterus annectens. Next base: position 647,794,863 of record NC_056748.1, read on the forward strand.
TAATCAGTCTGTCCTAGTTGCAAAAATGAAGATACCTTCGCATACTTAGTAAACACTGACACTGTCCTTTAAGGAACTGGTTATTTTTCAGTTAGTCTTTACATCTTCTTGATATGATCTTCTGCACCATATAATGTCACCTGTCTCTTTACATCTCTAGTGAGAAGCCTTTCAGCATTTCAGGTTTCTTATCATATTATTTTTCCAACATCCTATGCACCTTTCTGTTTAACTTTCCTCTGAATCCTTCTTGTATCTAATGTTTGCCTCCCTTTAAGGTAATCAGAACTGCACACAATACTTGGTGTATAGCCTGAAAAGCCTGGTAAAATGGGAGCATTACCTCTGTTTTTATTGTCTGTTCTCCTAAGTGTTCACCCAGGTATTCTGTTCATTGCAGCCTTGGTCCTCTCATTATGCTTCACGTGGTGCCGTCCAGATAAATTCAACCCCACAACATCCTTTTCCTTGTCTGTTTCCATTGGTTCCATTTGTTAAGCTGACTTAACATACCAAGATCCTCATTAGTAAATCTTAATTACTGACTTTCTTGCCCATTTCTGGATCAGTCTTTCATATTTTACCTAATATGTTTGCCCCATCCTCCACTGTTCCATCTGTCTTTATTTCATCACCATAGAGGTTAAATTTATATGACTGGCCTATTGCTCCATGAAAAAAACAAGAAAGACCTAAGGGTGGATATTGACAAGGCATAAATGGCTACATGGCCCAGACGTTTTCTACAGTCTATGATTCAACATATGATTCCTTTTGACATGTGTGAAATAAACACATTGATGAGTACAGAAATGGACTGATCCTGATGTTACTGCAGTCATAGCTTTCAGTAGTCCTGACATTGTCACTGTCACCACAATCCTTTTTGTCCTATTCTACAACCATGCAGCAATGAAGATCTCTGGTCTTGCTCTCACTTCCTAATATGTGTCGGTGCTGGAATGAGTCTAAGCCCAACTAGTTTGGCTTCTATAAAACTATAAATACTCTCCTAACTTTTACTTTTACTCATATAAAATTTCAAACCGCTAATCAGCCATACAGCCTCAATCTCAAACCTATGCAATAATGAATAGCTAAAAAAATAACATATGCACTTAGCACTCATATACATACAGCTTTTCAGAGCAACAGTACTCTTTCAGATACATCTAAGTACATGCTTTCCCACTGCAGACACCAAATACAACAGCTCAGTTTTATCATCTCTAACTTCATTAGAACTGATAATGCCAAATGTAACTAATCATTAGGAAAATCCACCTTACACCTATCTCACAAACAGGGACAAAGGGAAGATTTTTTTATTTACATTCATAATTCTCAGTATCTTCCTTTTTATTTCTGAAAGTACAAACCACAATATACTTGCCCCCAACCTACCTATGCAACAAACCCAGAGCAAACTCAAGATCATTCAAAGTATACCATACCCATATCAAAGAAAGAACTACATGCTATACATATGATATTGTTATAGCAGCTAACATACTCCTGGGTTCATAGGTGTGTACTAGGCTAATGGCCCAGGAGACTTTACAAGCCTAGCCCATAGGATTACACTGGCATCATGCCATCTGACCTTAGCTCCCAGTGCCTCTAGCGACTAGAGCCACTGGAGTGATCCCGGGGTGAATTTTCTATTTCCCATCCACTCATCAAAATTTCTCTTGAAGAGGGCCAGTGAGGTTTGACATATATGGGAAGTCTATTCCATAGCATGGGCAGTCTCTGGGTTATGAACCTGTCCCTCCAGCATGTTCTGTTGATTGTGGTAATGAGGTAGAGGTCCCTGAGGCATGTGGTGCGGAGGGATTGGGATTTCTTTAGATGCAGCATTTCTAACAGAGCTGGGTCAGACATGGCTTTGTAAGTCAAGCAGAGATCGCCTCTAAGTAGGCGATATGAGACAGAGAATAGTTGGAGTTTTTGGAGTCTGTCCATATAGGACAAGTGTTTAAGGCCTAGGATCCTCTTTGTGAGGTACTTTTGTGGCCTCTCCAGTTGTTACAGGTGTCTACTGAAGTACATGCCAAATGGGGCATTGTACTTAATTATTGGCCTAATGAGGGAAGAGTAGAGGGAGACAATGACCTCTTTCTTCCTGGATGCAAAACCCTTAGTAATGAGATGTGCCACATAGAAGGACTTTCTGACCACAGTGGCAATGTGGTGGTCAAAAGAGAGGTTGCTGTCAACCTGTGTTCCCAGATCCCTTATGACACCTTCTGTGTTCAGTGAGCTACCATTGATGTGGTAATTCACGGGAACCGGGTTTTTCTAAAAGGGGATGACGACACATTTTTTGGCATTGAGCTTAAGGCCATGGTACTGACACCAGTCATTGGTCTCAGTGAGGCCTTTCTGTAGGATGCCAACATCACTTGGGGAGTTAATAATAGCTCCCAACTTGCAATCATCTGTGAACCTTGTCAGCCAGAGTCCCTTCATGTTGGCCTGGACTTCAGAGAAGTAGAAACCAAACAGGAGAGGTGGGACTCTACTAATGACTGGTCAGCAGTGTGACTTGGAGTCAGCTACTTTCACACTATGGGTTCTATCTGTGAGCCAGTTTGCAACCCACCTAATGATATATGGGTTGATGCCTAGCTTAGTGAGTTTTTCTATGATTCCTGAGGTGGGGAATGGTATCAAAGGCCTTGGCCAGATCAAGGTAGGCTGCATGAACCATCTTGCCTTCATCCACACTTCTGGTGACTGATTCAAAGAATTCAACCAGGTTGAGCAGACATGATCTACCCTTCACAAAACCAAACTGTGTGGGATCCAGAGTTTGGAGATTCCCTATATCCTTGTTTAGTAGGTCCATGATGATGCGTTACATAGCTTTGCATATCAGACTCGTCAGGCTAATAGGGCAATAGTTCCCAGTGTCTGTAATTGCTCCTCCTTTGTGGAGATGGATGATTGTAGCAGTGCGCCATTCATTAGGGACAAAGCCTAAGGTGAGGCTGTGGCTGAACAGGGCACACAGGAGAGGTGCCAGTTCACTCTGTAGTTCATGTTAAACACAGCCAGGAATATTGTCAGGTCCCACAGAAGCTGTATTCTTGGCCTTGGACAATGCTGTTTTAATCTGTGCAGCAGTAATACTGGGTGCCTGGCAATCTACTGGTATTGTGATTGCTCCTTTGTGTGTGTGTGTGTGGGGGGAGTAAATTTGGCACTGAATCTGTCGGCCAGTATACTGGCAATATCTGTTGGCTCAGTATAGGAGGTACCGTTGTGCAGTAGCTCAGAGCAAATCTGGGTAGTACCGTGGAGATTCTTTACATAACTGTAGAAGGCCTTGTGGTTGTCTTTACTATCTTCTACAATCCTATTTTCATACCTAGTTTTGCAGGATTTGATGAGGGATCTCAACTTTTTTTGAGGCTGATAGTTTTTCCAGTCTTGGGACTTCACCATATTCCACATCAGTTTCCTCCTTCTGTTGTACAGTTTGTTTATGGCAGGGGACCACTAGATTGGCTTCCTTTTTTTGGAGGAGAGCATCTTGGTTCTATTGGGTATGGCGAGAGCCATGCATTTGTGTACGTGTTCGTACAGTGCATTGATGTAGGATTCGGCGGTCATGCAACTATTCTCCATTTGCATGGGTGCCGTGAAGTTAGCTACCTCTGTTTTAAGGAGCCCAAAGTTAGCTTTGGAGAAGTTTTTCATGGTGGTTACCTTTGCAGGGGTTGGTGGGAGGGATGTGTATTTCCAAGGTGATTAGTTTGTGGTCAGATTTAACCAGGGAGGAGTTGACTATTGGTGTAGAGCAACGGTCGCCCATGTTAGTAATGACCAGGTCAAGCATGTTGCTACCTCTAGTGGGAGTAAGAACGAGCTGGTCCAGGGCATTGGAATTCATACATTCCAGGACCCGCGGTGTTGTCGCCTCACAGTAAGATGCTGTCCAGTTCGATTCTCAGCTAGAGCGTCTTCTGCGTGGAGACATGCGTGAATGGGCGTACCTTCATTGAAGGTTGTGCGTCAGGCCTGGCAAGCCGGTACGTAAAAATCAACTGCCAATCATTAGCGGACCGGAGTTCCGCTGTGGCGACCCCTAACTGGGAAAAAGCTGAAAGACACAAACAAAGGAAACGTTGGGCAAATGTATTGGTACAGGAGTAGTTTTGCCAGTTAATGGAGGGGTAGTTGAAGTTGCCCAGTATGAGAGTGTTAGGTTGGACCCTAATATTCTCCAGGGTGCTTAGGAATGTGGAGTGTGAGTCTTGGGACATGGTTGGGGACCTATAGAAGGCTACAACCTGAATCGCTGTCTTATGCATTATGTTAGGCTACCAGTCTGGAGGTGTACACATCCTTTATGAATATGGAAACACCACCACCTTTGGAGCTTCAGTCCAAGTTCTGGGGCCGAAAGGTGTTGAATGAGTTATTGTGCAGGGGTGCTTTCTGCTGCTTTAAACCAGGTCTCTGTTACAGCACAAATGTCGATGTTCTCCATTTTGAGGAGTGCTTCGAGTGATTGCATTTTGAGAGTTAGACTTCTAGCATTGAGCAGCATGACCCTCAGATTGCATTTGTTTGTAGCTGTTATGGTGTTAATTTGGTCTTTGGAACACCGCCTAAAAAAGGCACTATAGGGGTGGCAAGACCGTTGGCTAGTATCTGGAAGCCCAGGAGTAACAGGTGCAGGCCATCTCTGGAAAAGCATTGAGGTCTGTCAATCATGTCATCCCAGGCAGACAGATACTGGATCCCCTTAGAATGACATCAGAAACTTAACCAGTTGTTGAAATCAATCATTTTCTGCTTGTACTGTGGTATACTTCTGGGTGATGCTAGGATGCTGCTCAGGGCTACGGTCATACCTGCCTGGGCTACATAATCTGAGAGCTCCTCCATGTCTGTTTTCATGTAGTCCAGGGAGGTATGTCTCAGGTCATTCACACCCACATGTACAATGACAGTCATATTTGTACCTGTTGCTGAGGGACCTGAGTGCATGCATTATGTGGTGGATCCTGGTACCTGACAGGCAGCTGACTGTTACTTTCTCCTTATTCAGCCTAGTGAGTGGGACATCAGTGTGCCTCACTATCGAGTCACCTATGACTAGTGTGTTGCACATGCTGTTTTGCCTTAGGGGCTTTGGTTGAGTGGCACATTGTTTAGGGGAGTTATGTGTCTCATGATCAGTGTTGTGTTGTGGTGGTCGAGTGCGTTTCTGCCTTGAAGGTCTCTGCTGTTTGGGTAGACTTTTACTGAGAGCCTCCACAAAGGTGGGTGTGTGGTTTGTGTTTTTATGTGAAGGCAGTGCTGGTGTGTGTTCTGGAGAGCTATGAGTTCCATGGGGTGCGGTGCAAGTGCTGAAATTTGGATATATAAGTCCATCTCTCGCAAGTCTGAGTGTTTGGGAGGTATGAGGAGGGGGTTGTCAGTGCACATGAGGCAGTTGCTACATTGCCTCAGGATGCCCAAGTTCACTAGATTAATAGGAGAAAATACAGGGAACTGACCTTTAGGCATGGCTGGAGGGGTGGACATTAATAATAAGTACTGGAGCTGTTTCTTTGTAGAATGTTTAGTGCTGGTAGCACTTTGTGTGCTACAATAATTGCTATAAGAAGTCTGGTAATGTGCTAGACTAATAGGCTAGTAAAAGTGCAGGAGAGGAGAGAACTAGCAGATTTAAGGGGAAAAAACTGAAGAGCAGACTTTGGCACCACTCAGAAGCTTACAAACAATCCTGGATACAGCAAATCTGTATCTGGACTAAACTAGTTACAGGAAAGGCAGGAAACAAGTGCAAATGTGAGCTTTTAATCCAGAAAGTTGGAAGAGATGGAAAAAACTGCCCAAATGGTCAATAAACTACAATTTCTGGGCCAGAAACCACTCCTCTTGTGGTAGATAGACCACCCAGTGTTTACCACTCCCACTGATAAGCTAGAAGGCTTCCCTCCAACACAGAAAGGCTCGGAGCTCAGAAACTTACAAACAGTCCTGGATACAGCAAATCTGTATCTGGACTAGACTAGTTACAGGAAAGGTGGGAAACAAGTGCAAATGCGGGCTTTTAAACCAGAAAGTTGAAAGAGATGGAAAAACTGCCCAAACGACCAATAAACTACAATTTCTGGGCCAGCAACCACTCCTCTTCTGATAGATAGGCTACCTAGTGCTTACTACTCCTATGGATAAGCTAGAAGGGTTCCCTCCAGCACAGAAAGGATTGGGAGGCTCAGCAGCTTACAAACAGTCCTGGATACAGCAAATATGCATCTGAACTAGACTAGTTACAGGAAAGGCAGGAAACTAGCTTAGAATTTTTTTTTTACAGAAAAGCAGCTAAAACAGCACTAAAACAATTCAAGTGCAGTGCAAGCTAACACACAAGTGTGTAGCAATATTAAAGTAAATACAGTTTAAATAAATGTAATTTATTCAAACTGTATTTTGAACTGAATTCAGTTATTGTTTTATTCAACTCTGAACAGTTAAAAAGTGCCAGAAATTTTACTTAGCAGATGAGAAGCACACTCAGTCAGAACACAAGGATATTTCTAGCATTTTTTTTTTAGTAAAGTGGAAAGGGAGAATGGAGGAACAGAAGATAACTGGTTAAGAACCTAAGTGGGTTGGCCTTCTCAAATGCTCTCTCTGTATTCAGTAGAATGAGCTAATTACACTGGATTGGAAGGAGTGTCCCAGATCAAATTTACAGTAGGGCGGGCAACTGCAAAGCCACCAAGTATAACAACAAGACACCAATAGGGAGGGAGGTGGGAAACTACTACAGCTAGTAGCTACATCAGAAAAAGAACCACTAAATGAAAGTTTTAAACAGATAAAGGAGCAAGGAGACTCTAGAGAATGCCTTTAACTGCAAACAAATCAGTTATATGATACCCTCCTTGGCAGGAAATCAGAACAAACAAACAGATGTTTAACAAATGGAGAAAATGTCCAGTTAATACCTTACATACAGTGCTCTGTGTTCTCTATCAGCAGAAGATGGCTGCCAGAAACACAGGAAACTCAACAAACAAAACCACAGGCCTGGATAACAGCAGGCCTGTACCCAGACTATGCTACCTGACAATGAAAAATACAGTTAAAACAGTATAAAAAAAAGTACACAAATGCAGTGAAACAGTAAAAAAAGCTTTCTAACAGTACAACATCTAGTAGATTAGCTGTTTAGCACAATTATAATCGTTAAAAAGTGCAATTCAATGAAATAAATGTAAGAAATAACTTATTCTGCTCTAGGAGTCTTAGAGAATTTCTGCTTTGTCCCAGTGATGAATCACCACTCTACAGCCTGGCAAAAACAAACAAATACTCTAATATCAAGAAATATATTATCTATGCGATTTATATTACTCTTCGCCATCATAAAAGCAGGAGATGTTAAATTAAACCCATGTCTGATAAACAGCCTTATTAATAACATAAAAGCAAAATCTACCCACATATCAGAACTACAACTGTTCTTACAATAACAGACTAGGATAACTCACTGGTGGAAGTATTTTCTTATTTGTAGAATATCAATGCAGCCATTCAAACTACTGAGATAATTACACTGACACTACGGACAAAAACATAGACACTAACTGGCTATTTGTACAACTAACCTTCAGTCATGCACTAAAGATATATATTCCACTACTACCCTACTCTGGCAACCACTACATCAATCCCTGCCACAAAAAATACCATAAACAAGAAACTAATGATATAAACTGACTGATATCTAAACCTGAAGGCCCTTCCAGTAATCATCTTAACAGTACAATAGCTATGTTCAAGTTAACCCAGGATGTCAAAAAACATTAAAATAAGAAAATCCACTAACCTATCCTCCATAAGGATAACATAATAACCAGCTTCCCTGAATGTTGCAACAAATTTTATTTATTTATTTATCTTATTTTACATTTGTTTACCGGGAATGTCCGACTGAGTCAATAGCCTATTTTCAGTGGAGGCGGGGGGAGAAAAGCTCCAAAGATTGAAATTTACAAATTTTACTAAAAAGAGATAATGTTTAACAATAATGAAATTGCTTTAAAAACTAAAAAAAAAAAATTCTTAAACACTCATTTGAATAATGGGACTATATAATAGCATATATATTACATAGAATACATTTCAAATGCATGGTATGCAAATTCAAATAATACGCTGATATTAATGAACAAAAGAAAAAGACGAATGTCATGACATTTGGTAATAGAGATAGAGAGTTACATAATAATAGTGACAGGTAAGTAAGGAAATGGATATGCGTTGGAAAAGGTAAAACACGTAGTTGTTAGACTGAACAGGAAGTCAGACCAAGAAAGAGATACTGAGACGCTTTTCAGCCTGGTTTGCTGCAATAGCAAAGCCATTTATTGGTGAGGTGTTCCTTTAGAATGTGTTTGAATCTTGAAGTATTTGTAGTGTTAGGAATAGCTTGTGTTAAGAAATTCCATACTATAGATACTTTGTTAGACAATAGAGAATCTCCATAGCTATTGCTGGATTTGATTATTTTTAGTAGTGTTTTTTTTTTTTTTTGTTGTTGGAGGACCTTAGCGATCAACACCAAGAATAAGACTGAACTAGGTTTTTAGATCAAGAAAATTGGGTGGTAGAAGATGGAATGAGTGAAACTTAACTGATAAAAGTTAAGTAGGTTGGGAAGTTCATGCCATTTTAGGAGGTTAAGAACAGTGCAATGGTGTAATCTGTATGGGAGGTTAGAGGCAAATCATGATATTTTATTACAGCAGGACTCAAAATTTATTTAAATCAGTTATAATTGTATCCAACTACCTCAGAGACCATAATCCAGTAATCTTCATGTGGTCTTTCAAACAGAAAAAAAAAACTCAGGCTTACCCTCAAATTTATAAAATCAGTTCCAGATACATCACAAAATGACAAATATAGAATTAGAATCAACTGCCTGAAATGTAGAATTTAATGACAACAACCCCACTATCATCTTAAGTGTTTTGTAGAGTTTCTTAGATCCCATCCAAAACAGATTATTCTCCTTAAAACACCAAATCAGAGTTGTAAAATGTCCACAGATATCACAACACATTAAGCCACTTTTTAAGCAAAAGGATAATGCATGACAGCAAAGGAAAACGTACCATGATAATTTAGCCAGAAAAAGGTTTTCCACATATAGGTTCATAGGTTCATACTAGGCTATCTGCCATAGGGCATTTATAAGCCTAGCCAGAGTGTGTTTGGCTTTCGCCACCCATTTTAAATGAATTTTGCTATGCCCTTTTTCAAGGTTAGTATACTGTGCCTCTGTCTAACAGTGACACAGAAGTGATACCCGGGGTAAACCTACTATCTCCCATCCACTCATCAAGATTCCTCTTGAAGAGAGTCAATGAGGGATTCTGCCTAACCTGGACTGGGATTTTATTCCAGAGTGAAGGGAGCCTCTGGGTTATGAATCTGTCCCTCCAACATGTCCTATTTATTTCAGTGCTGAGGTTCAAGTCTCTCGAGCGCGTAGCTAGACGGGATTTGGATTTTCTGAGGTGCAGCATGTCCATTAATTCCAGGTTGGACATGGCTTTATACATCAGGCACAGATCGCCTCTGAGCAGGTGGTATGCCACTGAGTAGAGCTGGAGTTTCTTTAACCGGGCAGCATATGGCATCTGTTTGAGCCCTTTGATCCTCTTGGTGAGGTACTTTTGGGGTCTTTCCAGTTGCTGCAGGTGTCTGGTAAGGTACATCCCAAAAGGGGCATTGTACTCAATTATGGGCCTGATGAGGGATGAGTAAAGAGGCACGATGACCTCCCCTGATCTAGATGTGAATCCCTTCATGATTAGGTAGATATAAAATGTTTTTCTAACCACTTTGGCCACGTGGTTGTCAAATGAGAGATTGCTATCAACTTGGGTCCCCAGGTCCCTAATTACTTCTTCTGTACTTAATGGATTACCACCTATGTGGTAATTTGTGGGCACTTTGTTTTTGCCAAAGGGGATGACTATACACTTTTTGGTGTTTAGCTTGAGGCCATGGCTCTGGCACCAGTTGTCTGTTTCTATGAGGCCCTTTTGTAGGATGCTTGTGTCGGCTGGAGAGTTGATTATGGTGCCCAGTTTGCAGTCATCTGCGAACTTGGTCAGCCACAGTCCTTCCGTGTTAGCCTGTACCTCCGAGAAATATATACCGAACAAGAGAGGTCCCAGGACTGAGCCTTGTGGGATGCCATTTGTAACTGGTTTGGAGTCTGACATGTCTCCAGCAATTCTAACCATGTGGGTTCTCTCCTTGAGCCAGTTTGCAACCCATCTAGTGACATAGGGGTTTATATTTAAGCTGGTGAGCTTATCTATAATGCCCGAGTGGGGTATTGTATCGAAGGCTTTTGCAAGGTCCAGGTTGGCTGTGTGGACCACCTTCCCCTCGTCAATGGCCTTGGTGACTGTTTCAAAGAAATCAACCAGGTTTAAGAGGCAGGATCTGCCCTTAACAAAGCCGAACTGGGTTGGATCCAGTGTCTGTAGGTCCCCAATATCTTTATTTATGAGGTCCATGATGATACTTTCCATAGCTTTGCAGACCAAGCTAGTCAGGCTTATGGGGCGATAGTTTCCAGGATCTGTTGAGGCACCATCTTTGTGGAGAGGGACCACTGTTGCTGTACGCCACTCTTTGGGTACATATCCTGTAGTAAGACTGAGATTGAACAGTAGTTTTATGTTTGGGTTTAGTTCTTCTTGGAGTTCATGTAGGACGCAGCCCTGGACACTGTCTGGTCCCATTGATGCTGTGTTGTTTGCTTTGGAGAGGGCGGCTCTTACCTGAGCATCTGAGATGTCAGGGGGGCAGCACTCTGCTGGGATAGATATTTGCCCTTTTGGTGGGGAAGGGGGGGAGAAGTTTGCGCTGAACCTGTCAGCTAGGATGTTGGCAATGTCTGTGAGTTTGGTGTATTTTTTGTCATTTTGGACTAATTCTGAGCATATCTGGGAATTCCCACCCAGGTTCCTAACATAACTAAAGAAAGCCTTGTGATTATCTTTAGTATCCTGTGCAATTTTTCTCTCAAAGCTGGCCTTAGACGATTTCATGAGTGCCTGTAGTTTTTTGCTAATACTGATCAGAGATGCCTTCCCTTTTTGGGATTTTGCTCTATCATGTAGTAGCTTCCTCCTTCTATTGTATAGTTTGTTTATGGCTGGGGTCCACCAGACAGGACGCCTAACTTTGGAGGATTGGGTCTTGGTTTTATTTGGGATTGCATGATCCATGCATTCCTGAAGGTGTTCATAGAATGCGTTTATAAAGGATTCTGAGGTCTGAGCCGTATTTTCCACAGGCCCGGGGGCTTTGAAGGATTCCACCTCGGTTTTGAGGAGTGTGAAATTTGCTTTAGAGAAGTTTTTCACTGTGGTTTTCTGGGCAGGGGCTGGGGTCGGGATGTGAATATCTAGTGAGATTAGTTTATGGTCTGATCTTACCAGTGAGGGATACACTTCTGGTCTGGAGCATAGAGTCCCCATGTTGGTGATGATCAGGTCCAGTATGTTTTCCCCTCTTGTGGGAGTGGCAACAAGTTGTTCCATAGCATTTGAGTTTATAAATTCTAGGAACCTTCGGGCTAGGGTGTTGGAGCTAGAGTAATGCTCCCAGTCTATGTTAGGGTAGTTGAAGTCGCCCAATATAATGGTGTTTGGAGAGATCTTCATATTTTCCAGTGTTCTCAGGAAGGCCGAGTGGGGTTCCTGGGTTTGGGAGGGTGATCTGTAGCAGGCTATAAACTGGAAGGCAGTTTTACCCACTGTTAGTTGCACATGGATAGTCTCTGATGCTTCGTGCTGTGCCACCAACCTGGAGGTGTGAGTATCTTTGACGAATATTGATACTCCCCCTCCTTTTGTGGTTCGGTCCAAGTTTTGGGGCCGAAAAATATGTTGACAAAATGCTGTTACAGCAGCCAATTTAGCTAAAGACATCTAAATAAGAAAAAGGGAGAGTGATTCTTATACTTAGGCTCTCCGAAAATCTGAAACCTAATCAACCTGCAGCTTGCAATACATAGAACCTCTCCTTAAATATATTTGACTCACTTCCTTTCTACTTTAGATCCATAGTTAGCAAGCAAGATCCTGAAGCATTAGAAAATGTAGATGCTACCAAATAAGCATATAGCACACTCCATCCAATGTTTGTTAAATTAACTGTATGAATTATAAACAAACCACTGCATCATATATTTATTCTGACCACGACCTCAGAAACTATTCTCTACAGTTACAATCATGCCACAGTTATACCCGCTGCAAAATGAAAACTCCAGCAACAGCCTCAGACTACTATAGGTCATTTGTAATATTATGTCCTCTGGGAAAAATCCTATAAAAAGCTTTTATATAATCAACAGATAAATTGCATTTCTAAATATGATCTTTGATCCAATATACAGCACAATATCAGGGAATTCTAAGTTACACAGAGAGCCTTCATAGGATAACTAGATCTTGCTAGGCTAATGGCCCTAGAGCTTTTATAAGCATGGTCATTCATGCCTCAGTTTTCACAATTATCAATACCCACAGACAGGAGAGGCTTTGGTATATACCTGATGCCTTAGGGTATCTACAAGCTGCCCCTGTCCATAAAGGACACAGCCTTAGGTGAAGAACTAGATGAAAACCATAGACCTTATCTTTAACTGCAGTAAACAACCACAATAATATTTGACACCAAAAGAAAATCTCAAGCAAAATTCTACTTTAGCTATAAAAGGTCCAGAAGGAGCTCTCCTTCCAAGAGTTAACCAGCAACAATAATCTGGCATAACATTGGACCAGCAGCTAAATTGTTTTGCACATGCAAGGCTCATTGAACTGCAGCTCCTCACACAACTAAAAATAACACATACATATTTGAACCACATCACAATGAAAGCCCATGAAGTAATTGCAATGCACATGTTTATGGTAAAAATGGAATGGAGATTACAGCTAAGCCCAAAATACTAACAGATCGCAACTTAGAATTAGACATGTTATTTCCACTACTGGCATCCAGTAACATACTTCTACAATAATAAAGGTAAACCAGTCCCCTTACTACAGCAAGATCTGGTCTACATCTTAGCTGTTTGACATTTAAATTACTTACCTGTGAGTACTGTCCACTGCAGCATTAAAACTTAATCACAGAAATTAATTACCCACTGCAATCAAGTAATGATAACACCATCACTGTAATCAGATTGCCATTCAATCTGTGAGTACTGTCCACTGCAGCATTAAAACTTAATTATATAGGAATTAATTACTCATTGCAATCAACTAATAATGACACTATCACAGTAATCAGACCTCCATTCACAAAGGCTATAGGTGAAAAAGCTTTAACATGGGACCTGGTTTATGGAACTCCTTCCCAAAAGAAATCAGAAGGGCCACTAACTTCAAAAATGTAAAAAGAAACTCCTGAAATACCTTAACAATGAGTATAAATGCACGTGTGGCACAAGCGGGATGTTGGACCAGTCCTCTAAGCTATTTAGCAAATAAACAGACAAATAAGTAAGTAAATAAATAAATACACAAATAAATATATAATAAACAAGCAGGGTTGTCCTAGGCGGTAGTCACTAGGAAATGAAGATGCATCATTAACAATAAGCAAGTCTTGTTTCCAGAGTTGTGACTGAGGTTTTACATTAAAGGGTTACTGGTTACTCTCTCAGTATTCCACAGATATCTTTGAAGAGTTCTAATGTAGAATAAAAAAAGTATCTCAGCTTTTCCCGGTTAGGGGTCGCCACAGCAGATCACCAGTTCGCTTATAATTGGCAGTGGATTTTTATGGTGTCGAGTTGCCAGCTCGGCGCATAACCTTCAAAGAAGGCACACACACACTCACACACCTACCTGCATGTCTTTTAATGTTCAGTTGACTGCAGGGAGGACATGCATACTCTACACAGAAGGCACTCCTGCCGAGAATCGAACCGGAGAGCCTCTTGCTGTCAAGCAACAACTCTAACCGCTGCACCACTGTGTCCAGAATCATCTTCTTCTTTTGGCTTTTCCTGGTTAGGGGTCGCCACAGTGGATCACCGTCCGCTCATGATTGGCAGTGGAGTTTTATGGTGTTGAGTTGCCAGCCCAGTGCCCAACCTTCCATAGAAGGCACACATATGCACGCACTCACACCTAGGGCCAATTTAGTGTGTCCAATCCACCTACAGTATGTCTTTGGGATGTGGGAGGAAACCGGAGCACCCGTAGGAAACCCATGTGACCACAGGGAGGACATGCAGACTCCGCACAGAAAGCACCCCAGCCGAGGATCAAATCGGAGCACCTCTTGCTGTGAGGCAGCAACGCTAATCGCTGCACCACCGTGGCTGCCCATACCACTGTGGCCAGAATGCTGAAGGCAAAACAGAAGTCATCAGTCTGTAAAACATTGCTGTAGAGACAGAGTAGCTGTAGATGAAGCCCTAGGTGTGAGTCAGATGATCTGAGTTCAGTTAGTGATCTGGGAGCTGGGGGGAGCATAGAGGAATGATGAGGTGGGGGCTTGCTTGCCTCTCTCAGGGAGAAGGTTCACAGGCATGTTTTTCAGGATGTGCACATCATCAATCAGTCTTGGGTGGAGACTTGTAATGGAGTCTGTTTCAAATGGAAGGGTCTATAGTGGCAGAATCAGTTACAGAAGCAGATGTGGGTGACAAACTCTTGCTACCCCTTTGTGTGATCATTACTTGGAACCCTGTAAGCATACACAAAGGAAAATTAGGACTTCAGGGCAAAAAAAAAAAAACTCTAGTGGCTACCTGGGAGATGACCATGCTGCAGCCATTCTGTCATGTGTGATGGCAGTCATGGCAGTGGCCTGATGGACAGCAGACAATTGGAAAATATGTGCATTATATTTTCTCTCTTAAATCTCACATGTGATATCAATGCCTTTTTAGGTGATTTGAATGTACTGTTTTGCAGTTTGAGACCATAACTGTAGTTCCATTATGAAATTGCATGGTGCTCCTGAATGAATGATGGCCATTACAACTGGATATTATTTTGCTTGCTATGGTATGCAGTTCTGTACTAATCCTGTAAAATAGCACCCTATGAGATTAAACAATGTGTACATACCCTCTGTGATAAAGCTGTAGAAACATACCTAAGTCTGTTTTTCGGAAATGGGCTGTCCTAAACTTCTAGCCTCCTATTTTTCAATACTAATTTTTTTAGGCCTGACTTTGCCACAAGGGACCCCCCAGCTTGCTGGAGAAGGCAAAAATATCAAAACTTACTTTGGCAAAAATGAGGCACTTGCTGTTGTTCCTACAGATTAGCAAGATCCTGTGTTCACTATATCCTCTATTTTTATAGGATGGGGGCCATTAAGTTTTCTTTAAGACAAAAAAAAAATGCCTTGATCAAGCTGTATTCAGCTTCCCTATACTTCATTGAGAGTGAACTGGAAGAGGTTCTATCGAATCAAGTTAAACTCCCCAGTTCTGAACTCACTGATCACACTTTTCCACAGAAATCACTGCCGGAACCCTTTTGTAAGTGTGCAACAACAGTGATTCATTTGTGTTCAGTAATTCCCCTTTTTCATGTTGGTTTCAATAAAGAATTTGGTATATAGCTTTAGAGGGTATGATGGGGTTTGATGACCCTCCCCAACACACATGAGCATGCACATGCACACATATACACACAGAAGTGCAGGTGAGCTTGCCCTCCTGCCCAAAACACATTTTTTTCATTGGATTGTACTTCAGAACATTTGTACTTAGCAACTTGGCTCTTCTTCATCAAGTTATACATGGATAAGTCGTAGTGGAAGCTGGTGTGCTCCGCTGTTTACCTGTAAGCAGGACTAGCTCAGCAGACTCCTTTCTTTTACCCTATAATCTTAACTCCATTTTATCAAACAACTTACCTTCCCCCTCAAACACTGCTTAGCCTTAACTCTATATCCATTGTTATTACAAACCATTCATGAATGAAACAGATAGACTGACCCCTGGGACCAGTGGCAAAAATCATAATGTTTCCCATGGGTATATGAAAAGTAAGTAGCAGAGTGTATGAAACTGAAAGCAAGAGGAAAAAATCAGGATAGGGTTTGGGTAAAAGCTAATCTAAAAAAGATATTGTATTCTTATTTGTACAGTTTTGATATGCTCCCCTCCCTGCTTCCAAGTTAAAAAAACAATTGTTTCAATCAAAAGCTGATAATCCAGTATATGTAATCTTTCCAGAGAAAAGAAGCATACATTTTAGAAGAAGGATTATGCTTGACCAAAACAAGTCATGATTGTTTTGTTGAAGTTATTGATATAACAAGGAACCTCAGTACAAACAGGCATTTTATGCATGCAATCGGCACATTTCCTAGTCTCTATAAATAGCAAAGCTTTTCAGTATACAGGATAGCACTTCTGTATAAAACTGCCTGTCTCCATAAGTTCAGCAGACTTACTAAAGCAATGCAAATTGTGGGTGGTATTTTCAGTAAATTTGACATGCGTTTCTGAATGGTCAGATTATGTCATAGGATACTCCTCAGAAGTAATCTACAAAAACAAAAAGCCTTCCTCTATCACCTAGTAAAATCACTGTCTTATACTGTAAAACAGCCTGAAGCCAAACAAGAGTCAACAGGACTTAACCGGCTCCTTCTATTTTTGTTTGATTTTGTACACTCTGAGGCACTGGAATCTTGTTTCTTTTAGACACATGACTTACAGAGTAAAGAGGCTTATTGTAAACACTAATAAAGCAGCCACTGTAGGTAGGTATGAAGCATGTATCTCACTATAAATACTATGTTACTTTTATAGGATACTTTTGCATGGGAAGGTTTTCTGTCCAGCACAGTTACAAAATATTAAGTGTATTTAATAAAGAACTGACCTGTTGGCAATGATTTGAATTGTTTCAGTAGACAAAAGTTAATTTATTACTGCTCATTCCCTTATCTTCCTGATATTTAGTTTTATATTTACATTCAGAATACTTCAATTATGGTATTTAAGACTGAAAGTATTTTCTCTCTGCAAATCTTAATCAAGATAAATATCTGATCAAATGTTATAGCTGAAGCTGATCACGGTTGTAATGCTAGCCCCCCCCCCCCCACACACACACACACACACACACATACACATAGCTGCACTATGGAGAACATTTCCTTTAAACTTAACCAAACCTCTTCCACAAAAAATATCCTTGCATAATATTAAATAGACCAAAACTATACAGTCCTGAAGAACTCCTACACTTCTTCAAATTAAAACTGTTCAGCCCTGTTCTCCAGCACTGTTCATTTGCTAAAGCAATTTCTAATTCCAAATACCAACAAGTTATCCTACTACAAATAAGAACATAGTACATCACACATCTGAGATCTACCTCGTGCCCAACTCATCAAACACAACCAACCCTAATAAAAAGTAGACTTTTGTTAAAAAGACTTAAAGTTCTACATCATCTACTTGTTCTAGGAAGCAAATAGAGAACCCAGACCAGGTTCTCAAACCCATTTTTCACAAATATTTAATATTACCCACCCAATCTTTTGATTTGATTTCTAAATGCTGGAAGCGTTAAACATAAGATATGTTAGATTCTTTCCCTGAAACTCATAACCCCTTAAATTGCTGTAGTTACTGAATCTTGATTAAATGATAGCTTCCCTGACCTCCTTCATTCCCTTCCAGGCTATTCCTGCATGGATAACCTCAGACCAGGCAGAAGAAATAGAGTGGGAACAAAGATCCTATTTAAATAAACCTGTCCAACTCAAAGTCACAGTCAATTGCTTTGCAAAAATGATTATGATTCTGTATGGAGAATTCTATTCTCTTTATGCTACAATTGCATACCTTCCCTTCTTCCGACAAACCCAATCCGATGCCATACTAAAGCAAATACCTCAAAACCTATAATAATTGCTGGTGACTTCAATACAAACCTTCTTGGCCTTCACAAGAATGATATTAATGAAATCCTGTCAGACCTTGATTTCCAACAACTAGTATATTAACCCATCTTCCCAAGTCTTAGACCATGTAAACAGTCATTCCTGGGCATAATCGTAAGTATTATCCTACACTCCATCTCCTGACATTAAGCACTTTCTCCTGTCCTAAGTGATCACTGCCTCATCTTCTTTCAGTTTATTCTCCCTTCTCAAAAATAACTTGACAAAATTTGTTGACTCATAGCCAGAGTGAGATATGCCAGTGGCAATACTGACATCCCTGGCAAGACAGTGCCTGTCATCCCTCCTTATACTTGTGATTATTTACTGCACCAGCAAAGTACATTCCAGAAACAGTGTCATTTTCTCTTTTACATCAAAAGAACAGTTTGATGGGACACTTATATCTCGCAGAGGATACCACTGTTTTGGAGCAGACTTCCCATCCATGTAAAACAAAGCTCATCTCTGGCCATCTTCATGAGCAGTTTGGATCAATGGATGTGAAACAAAAAATGTATCCCAGGACTGCCCCATATACTGTTAGTGGACAGAGGCAGCTCCTAAATGTTTTATCCCGTGCATGGGTCCACTCAAATTATCTATGGTATGATCAGTTATTCTCATTAGGGGTAATATATAATTAGTGACTACAGGATAGTAATGTCAGTTTAAAAACTGATGGGATAGGTTCATTTGAGCAGCAAAAAGGAAATTGGCTATGCTTAAAATGGCTCATAAGGGCAGCTAGCTTACTACTTACCTATGAACACATGAACCTATTCAAAGCCATGGCCATGCTCTATGCCTCAATCCAGAGAATAATGTCTGGCATCTCACAGTCACACCTGTTTTCCATTTTAGCAATTAGCATACAATGTAGGGTATCAATGTGGCTCAAGTTCTGGTGAGGTGTGAAACAGATAGCACCTTGACATAAAGGTGTGAGAAATGCAACAATATCTATGCATTCTCTGCATGAAGTCAAGTTTGAGCTCATCATTGTTGTTTTGAGCCTGCATTGACTGCAAATGTTATAAGTTATCTAACGTCCATATGTTTCATCAACTTGCCCACACATGCTCACTGAGCTCTGCAGGTGATCATGTAAGTTCACAAGACTCTGACAGCATCCTTGCAAAACTATTGTCATAGCCATGACACATGGAAAGAGCGATTAAGAAACATTCATGAGTTAGGCCCTCATGTGCATAGCTGCCATGCTCAGAGGCTTGAATCAAAGTGATATAAATCCCAGAGGTCACAAAGATACTAATCCCACTGTGGGAGATGATGTAAAGCAGCACTAAAAAATTGGCTACACCTGAGAGAAAGTTGGCTTTGGTAAGAAAAAAATCAAAATTTCTGGCTTTGTGAGTTAAGATCTATTTTCCTTAACCTTTACCATGGGTGGTCTGTCTTGAGTAGGTCTGGCTTATACAAATGTCCAAGAAATGTGACTTTTAATTGTAGTGGAAACATGTTTAACCAAATGCTGCATTCAGAAGTACAATTAGGATAGATCTGCTAACGAAATGTTGAGGTTAGCTAAGGTCAAACTGCTTATATAGAACAAATTGCTGAGCATTTGAAGATGCAAAGCAAACAGTTTTGAACTGGTGTCTGCTAGCATGATGAAGCAAAACATGAGATTATGCTGGTGCCAGGAGTGTGTTCTGCTATTGTTGTACAAATGCATTCTCATCTTTCTGCTCAGTGATGACAGTACACGAAAAACATGCTTACATTATGTTCAGTCACCCATTCTTTGAAATTTCTATGCTATCCTATGCTAGAATTGTGGGGGGTGGACACTCAACACAGCTGCAGTACCACAGTTTAACATAGTCTTTACTGACAATGAGGATGAATATTTGTAGTCACTAGTTCTGTAAATGGTTGCAGGGCTGCATGGTATAATCCCTTGCCAAGGTAGCATTTTATGTAACTGAAGCATTGCATGCATGATGGATACAGTGTTATAGGACTGTTTGCTCCCAACAAGCAACAAGAAATCCTGTATGCTGGACAAAGAGTTCTATAGGCTCCTTGAGGGGGAGTAAATGCACTGTTTGTGGCATTGATAATAATAGGTCATTATGTCTAATTATAATGCAGCATAATGCCTGACAAGTGTAAGGCATGGAAATTCAAGTTATCCCATGCAAAAATGAGATATATCTGCTGGCCATCTATCTCTACAGCCAGTGGAAGTTTAGCCAGCAAACATCTGACTATCCCTACCATGACTGTGCATGGCAGATTGCAGCAAATGATACACGTCAGTGACAAGGTAAGAACTATGAACAAGTCTGACTCCTGGCCACTGACATAATCAGAGATGCTCAGAAACATGCTTCCTACCTTGCACAGAAGGTTAGGGTGACATGTGGTGGCCCATCTGCCAGACTACCATTAACTGAGACTGAGGAGTTCCTTACCTCTCTGCTTGGACAATCAGACATATCCCTGTATTATGGTGGTGTGCTGAATCTTGCTCAGAAACTTGGAGTGCTCCTAGAATCTCCTTTGGAGATGTGCCGGGTGTATGCCAGTACTCTTGAGGCAAATGCATACTACTGAATGGTGTAGCTTAGTGTGTATCACTAAATGCAGGTTTCTCTGTTGTTTATTAAATCTAGATTTGCATATTGTGCTTGGTCATCCTTCAAAATGTAGGAATAGCATGGGCTACTTCATTACTGGCAGGAAAAATGAAGATGCAAGTCAATGATGTATATGTTGTGACCTTTATGTTAGATGCTATTCTAACACATTTGTTTCATTTTTAGTGGAAAACACTACTACCAATCATCTGAAGGTGCAATGGGGTGGTAATGGCCCTCACTTTTGTTCATTGGGTAATGGCAAACTTTGCAACAAATATTTATTTTTTACATTTGTTTACTGGGGTGGTCTGACTGGACCAGTGGCCCATTTTCAACGTAGGCCTGGGGAGATAAGCTCCTCAGTTATAGAGAGAAATACAGATATATAAGCAATAGAATGTGACATAACATATAGTAGCATAACATGTTATTATCCACAGTTATACAGAACATATAACACATTATCCACAATTATACATATATATATATATATATATATATATATATATATACATATATATATATATATATATATAAGCAATAGGATGTGAGATAACATATAGTAGCATAGGATATAGTGGCAAACATGTTGTAGTTTTTTTTTTTTTTAGTATAGGTTGACAGTATACTAGGAGTGAGAAAATTATAGCTCCATAATGGTCATCTTAACAAAAGGTTCATAATTTTAGTGTAGTATGTGTTCCAAAGTTGTAAACACAAGGCATGAGAAGATTCTAAGGAAACAATGTATAAAGTCATTTGGGAGTTGAACAAGATTAGGCTACACATGGCAGAATGTATATATTTAAAATACTGGATGCAACTGATGATATTTGGTGTGTGTGGGAGGTGCTTGGAGCGAGTAAGCATGATTAGGACATAGTGAAGGTCACCCAGGTTTGGAGCAGGAGCAGAGCTAATTGTTTTTTAGGTGTTCATTGAGATGGTGTTTGAAATTGGAGGTTGTGGTAGAGTTATGTATAAGCTGGGGTATTGCATTCCAGGCTTTTGCTATTTGATCTGAGAAACAGGGCATTTCCAAAGCTATTTGCTTTGATGACTTGTAAGAGTAGTTTATTAGAGGATCATGGGGATTGTTTGGTAGAGTATGCCTGTACTAGATACCTGAGGGCTTGGCAGTTGTTGGGTTGGTGGGCAATAATGTGAGCTATTGTAAGCTGGTCGAGTGAGAGTAGATCTGGTAATTATAGACATTTTATTAGTCTTAATGCTATACAGTGATGAGTTCTGTTGGGGAGGTTAGTGGCAAATTTTATTTTGTGGTAGCAGGCCTCTAATTTGGCTAGGCTGGATTTTTTCAGGTTTGTGAAGATGGAAGAGGCATACAGTATGGTGGGTAGGAGATAAGTTCTGGCAATAGACTGGTGGTCGGAGTGAGGAATGGTTTGGCTCTGTACAGTGAGCCACATTTTATGTGGACCTTTTGGATGCCATGGGCTATGTGCTTGTTGTATTTTAATGAGTGATCAATAGTGACTCCTAGTAGCTTAGCATCAGTTTTGTCTTGTTTACGTTTAGTATTAATTGGTTTTCTGTGAGATATTTTGCTCTATGCCAATGAAAGCTGCCTGAGTTTAAGAAGGAGCTCGGGGAGGGTGTGGGCTTCACAGATAACAGTACAATTGTCTGCATATTGCAGTATTGTGGCCTGCTTGCAGCCAGAACTGAGTTTGTTGGTGAACATAGAGAAGGGAAGTGGCCTAACAGTTGAGTCTTGTGGGAACCTACAGAGACTGGGAGTAGGGCAGAGATATCATCCTGCCACTTCACTGCTTGCTGCCTATCCGAGAGGTTGCTATGGAACCAAGTGATTGCTGGTATGGAGAGACTGATGGCGGTTAGTTCATTAGGCAGTATTTGATGAGAGACTGTGTCAAAGGCTTCTGTCCTAATTTCAGGATTCTGTCCTAATTTATGAGCTTTGTAAAGCTGAGGAGAGCAGTTGTGGTACTGCGCTTGAGTCGGATGCCATGCTGTGAGCTGGAAAGGATGTTAGTTTGGAGTAGGTAGCTCAGTAATTGTGAGTGTATGCATTTTTCTAGTATTATACTTAGAGGTGGAAGTATAGGAATTGGTCTGTAGTTGGATAGTTCAGTAGATGTGCCGCCCTTTTGCAAGGGAATTATGTAAGAGATTTTCCAAAGTTTGGGGACATATTCTTCGGCAATGGAGCAATTGATGAGTATGGAGACTGGGTATGAAATGGAGTCTGCTGCTAATTTCAGGTATTCATTGGTTAGCTGGTCTGTGCAAATGTGGTTGGTTTTAGATGAATGAGGTTTTTTTTTTAAGTAGATGGTCTGAATGGGGTAGAAAGAGAGACTGTGGGAAGGAGGAGTAGTGTTTTCAGGAAAATTTAGTGGGGCATTTCTGTTGTTATGTACCAGAGATAGTATGGAGTTTATAGTGTGAATTTAGTTGAGTAGCTGTGCTCTCAGTGGGCTTGGGAAGTTTGGGGAGGGGTGTGGTGATTTGTCCTGGATTTAGGAGCCATGTTATTGTGGCCCAGAATTTCTGAGGGTTGTTTTGTTGTTTTTGTTTGATTAAGGTGTAGTATGACTGTTTGTCATTCCATGTGTGTCTTTTAGCTACATTTCATCACTGATGATGATGGTGATAATTCTGGAGAGAGGTTTGGGTTTTGGTTGATTGATAGTGTAGCCAAGCTCAGTCTCTTTGTTTCATAATTTGTTTGGTGTCTTTGGATAGCCATACAGTTGGTTTGGCTTTGCTCCTCATTTTTCTGAGTGGGGCTAGAGAGTTACGTGTAGAAATATGCTGTTGAAGTACTGGACAGCAGCAACTGAACAGCAATGTCCAAGTGCAGATGCTTTAGTGGGCTTCAGTTGTGGTGTTTTAGGATGTGGTTGAAGTTATCTATGGAGAAGTGTTTTTGTTATGAATGTATTTGTAAACTATAGTATTTGCAGGGCAAATGTTTTGTCTGATTAGGTACAGTAGGTAGGCATGTGGTCAGTAAGAGAGTCTAGGAGGTAGCTGAACATATTGTCTGTGGTAGGGCGATTTGTGATTTTTCGATGGTTTATTTATTTTGTGGGAAGGTAGTGTTAGCATGAGCTTAGAATTGTTTAATTATTTAAACAACACAACAGAATTTTTTCAATTCCTAGTACATTATTCAATAAAAATAGAAAGATTTCCAGATAATGGAGTGTTTACAATTTGGTAAGAACCTGCATAGTAAACTACTTAGAAAGGCATGTAGTAATACTTATGTCAACTTTGAAAGTGCATACCCCAGACAGATGAAACTGACCACATTAAAAGGACAAACAGTGGGGGTCTCCAGACTGACATGTAAAGGACATGATTTAAATGAAAGGATCAAGTAGATTAAACAACATGTATGTGTAAAGGGGCTGTGATAATGGTGAGGCAGAAATCATTTTACAACAAGTAAAAGAAGAAGTATTTGGAAAGTATAAATCAATTGTAGTGGGAGGTAACATATGTTGTGGGGACAGGACTGATGATATCAAGGAGTGTGCTGATAGATGCCCTACTATGGGTGTTCATTTTAATTTGGACATTGATATAATAATGGATAACTAAATTCAGAACTGGAAGATTTTAGAAAGCTGTCCTGTCATAGCAAAGGTAGTAAATGAAGACACTTCCTTCATTAAAATTTGGGGAAGCAATCTAATAAGTATTTTTGAAAAAGCACATATTCTGAATTCTGGGAAAGAACTTTCTCCTGTAGATTCTGTAGTAGATATCACTTTGATACAAAGAATCCCTATTTTGTAATAAAAGAACAGGTAAAAGTAATTGGATAAAATCATTCTGACTGTGGTTTACCTAGCTAGTTGCAATACTTTTTGGGTAGTTTTACGCAGGCAGAATGGGATGCAAATTGCATCAGAGGGCACAGAAGAATATGTATGCCATGAAAAGGAAATAATCTTATGGTGCTTTATATAAGCATTCATTAATCTGTGAGAACTACAAGAGGTATTTTTTATGTTTTGGATCAGGTGACTTTGTCCTTTAACAGTGGACCTTTGGAAATGGCCTGGGATAGAAGGGAGCTGTGTTAGTAAATAACATTAATGGTCAATGTTCCCTAGACCTAAATTAATTTCTTAGCTTGAAACCAGAATTAAAACAATCGTATATTAAAGTAACTTTTGCAATGGGGGGGGGTTGCCACTCATAATTACTGGTATCTAAGCATTATAATGTTTTAAGCGTGTTTTGTTTGTATTTGCAAGTGTCTGTTTAAGATGTGCTAGTTCTTTTAAGAAATGAAAAGACTGGATATTTGTTATCACTCTGCTTCAGGTCCTATGATTGCTTTCCATACATTTACATTTTATGTGAAGGATTTATTATTAGTCTGAAGAAGTCCTGTACTGTTTCTTGAACTAAACTGCTATAATAAACCAAGTTAAAAATTGTCTGTGGAAAGTGCATGGTAAAGTGGTGATTTTAGATTGATGGTCTGTACATATAAACTATTTTCTCCATACCTGCTGAATTACTCAGAGACACAGTGATCAAAAACACTGTATTTTAGCTTCTTCATCTGGTTCATGGCTTTCCATCGGACAAGTGCCCTTGAGCCATTCCAGGAGAGAACCTTCATTGTGTAACACCATAACTGTCAAGCGTTGGTATGCCTATGGGTTTTCCACAGCAGTGATGCGTGCCAGATTCAGCAACTGTTTCAATGTATTTGCTACATAAAGATGTATGCCATATTCCCAGACCAGACCTAAATGGTGTTTCGATATAGAATGTGCTCAATGAAAGAGGTAGCTGTGCTACTTGGCAAATGAGAATTGCTTGATGTGGCTTGCATAAATGTCTGGATATAGTGATAGTTTCTAGGAATCTGCATGAAATAGAGCTAGAAGACTGTATCCTTTGTTTTGGCTACATTATAGTGCCGTATAAAGGTACATGCAAAAAAAATCATCAAAGCTTGTAATTAGTGCATAGCAGTAGCCTGTGCAGTGCAGAGTTTCTGGACTATCTGAATGCCCTATCCATAAGTCACATCTGTGCAACACTGAAAACCTGTATGTTGGCTGTGGTAGTAGGTGCCTATATCCATATTCAGAGTGTAGTGCATTAAGAACTCACAACTCTGAAAAGTAAGTAGGATTAGGGTACAGTGATGTGTACACACCTGGTTAAAGATGACTTTTTGTTTATGATTGCTGTTTGTGCATGAACTACCTGAGAGGCAGTGGTTGTGATAGTGCATCCTTGACACACATTGGCATAGCTCTGCCTCAACTTGACTAACAGCATTGGTAATTTCAGCAATATTGTGTGCACCTTATTTCTTCTCAGTTACAATACATGTTACAGGTGCATCTACTGGGGAAGGGGTCTGGGGAATGTGAATATCCTTTTATTTTTAACCATTTAGGCCTTTCATACCTTTCATCTATAAAAACAACACTGTTTGGTAGCACAGATGTAAGATTCTGCATGATGTCCTTATGACTAATGCAGGTACTTTCCTCCTTGTTTTGTGCTGGTCTGCATTATGGGACACAAACTGACAGATGAAGGAATGACTAGGGAAGAAGTAGAAAAGCAAGTCAAGAGGGTTAAACTGAAGAACATGATGCTAGTGAGCTAATTTATCATGTATTAACCAGTTGGCATTGCTGTTCAGTGATCTGCTAATAAAATGTTATCATCTATTCCTGGCAACCAGACTTGCGCTAGGCGTTTGGACTTGGACAAGATCATTTTCTTACATAAAGCTCTTTTAGCTGCATACTATATTGTTTGCTTATTCCAATAGTGAACATCTGTTAAGTGTGTGTGTGTGTGTGTGTGTGTGTGTGTGTGTGTGTGTGTGTGTGTGTGCCTACACCCATAGAACATTTGGAAAGCTGGCTGGGTCAAGTATATATCACTTAACCTGGAAAGTGTCATAATTGTATTTTAATGTTTCCCTTACACTCAATATGGGGGTTAAGAGTACAAAACATCAAAAATGCTACAAATTAATATGCTGTCACTGTATGCATTCCTAAGCATTTATTTTGTCTGCTTAGCATAAGCAATTTTCATTTCTATTCAGGGCTAGTGGGCACTTACAAAAAGCATACATTTTGTTAGGTGCTCATTAGTACCTATGAAGCTAAGTCTAAGTGGGATATTTTTGTTTTGAAGTAGAAGAGAGAGAGAGATAGAGAGAGAGCAAGAGATGGTTCAGACTGTTTATCTTTCTTCCTGAATGTGTAGTCTTGGAAATGGGATGTGTAAGGAACAGGAGGTGTGGTGGACACCATCCTCCATGTGAGGGGATGCAAAGACGATACTTTCCTGCAAAAAATGCTTTTTAAATGACATCTGTCAGGTCCTATGAATGTATATTTGCCAAGAAGTCAGTTTATGAACTGCTACTCAGATAATGTCAGTGAAATCAAAAAGCTGAACAGAGATTTGACAGTTTGAAATTAATACATTGCCCCTGGATGAGTGTGCCACTGCGATGCAGAGCCTAATCCAACCAATGATTATTATATGCAGTTGATGTCTAAAGCTTATAAATCTTGGCTTATTTACAATTGGTTTGTTGTTTATCAGGTTACTATTTATCCAGGGATGATAGACATAGTAAACAAAGTGATGGTTTCTATTTCATGTAAGACAAGCTAGTAGCATCAATGTTTTACTGAATAGTTATAATGGCATATGATGAATTTACTGTTGCTGAAACCAGAGACGGGTCTAAATAGCTAATTTATTACCACAGCATGTCTGCCACCAGGGAAAATAAGAACAGCCATAGACTGCTTGACTGAAGACTTTTTCTATAGGTCGTTGAGGTCATATTACCTGAACATCAGGTGACTGAGTCACAAAACGCCAAGGATCAAATCATCAATGACTGTTTCCCACTATTGGTGAAGTGATTACTTTTGTTTTGGGAGATTTCCTCCATCTTCATATTAGTGTGATCCAGGAGGTGGTGTATACAAATAAGATCAGGAGTGGAAGGCTCGTCCTAAGCTCCCCTGCAAAACATGGTCATAGTCTAAGTTTAATTTTCCAGTGTGTTGAGATACTGTTAATGATATTAACGAAACTTAGATGCAGTTGCAGATTTCACCTAATTAATTGGGATTAATTTCAATACATTTTCTGTATCAAATTATTAATAAGGGTTCTAAGACTTATTATACTGATGGCTTTGCTTACGTGCTGGACACAGTTTTCACCAGGATTGATTGTGGGTGTTTTTGATGAATTGCTTAGTAGCTATGGTTCATGCAATTACAAGTTACTGTTGGCACTTCTAGTCAGGCAATAACCATCTTAAAAATAGCTCTAATAAATAAAGTCAGAGGATATTGAAGGGTTAAATTTTTTGCTAGACAGACAGCTTGACCAAATGTCAATATAGTTTGAAATATGTGTGTGTATGTGTGTGTGTGTGTGTGTGTGTGTGTGTGTGTGTGTGTGTGTGTGTGTGTGTGTGTGTGTATATTTATATATATATATACATACATACATACATACATGCAGGGTTCCTATTATATACTCGAAGAGGCATTTCATCGAATGCCTCATCATCGACCATTAAATAACAAAAACACAAAAGAGCGAACGGTCATATAAGTGATTTCTTTCCCTGGGAAAGAAATCGCTTGGCCACCTCTGTTACTGTGCCATTTTCCCTACTGTAGTGTGATCTCAGAGTTGGTATATTTAGTTAGGGGGGTGTGGGGGGTGAAGCTCTCTACTTTGTATTTTTTGTAGTGATGTGTTTTTTGTTTAGGGTAAGCGATTTCTTTCCCAGGAAAGAAATTACTTATATGCACATTCGCTGTTTTGTGTTTTTGTGGTTTACGGGTCAATGAAACGCCTCTTTGAGTATCTAATATAGACCCTATATGCATACACATACATACACACATTATCCTTTCATGAAAGGTTGAAAACTCAAAACAGAGAATCACAAAACATTGAATGACTAATAGTAATGAATAGCAAAACACTAAATACTTTTATTCTACTAAGAACCCCTATCTTAGTAAACCCCAGCTAGAAAACTGAGATAAAGTGTCGTCTTTGTAGTGGTATTGTTAGGAGAAAGTGTCCTTAGTAACATAATGTGTAGGGTTATGGATGGGGAGGGGTAGGGTTGGGGTTACTCTTAGGGCTAGCACACAAGTAAGGTGGGGGGCTGCTTGCCAAAGGATATGTTTATACACTTATTGGCATATGTTTTAGCCCACAGTTTTATATTTGTTTAGGCCAAGCTCTCTTGCAGGATCTTGGTGTCCTCTGAGGAGTTTATTATGGCACCAAGTTAGCAATTATCTGCAAACATGGTCATCCACAAACCCTCAAAGAAATAAATGCCAAAGTGGAGTGGCCCAAGGATTGAACCCTGAGGTACACATCTGGTTACAGGTCTACTGAAGGAGGTAGAGCCACTCACTCTAACTTCATGGGTTCTATTTATGAATCAATCTGATATCCAATGAGTTACACAGGACTTAACATTTGGCTAGGAGAATTTATTTATTATACTTGAGTATGGAATAGTGATGAATGCTTTCGCAAGGACTAGATATGAGGTATGCACTGTTTTGTACTCATCTATTCTTCAATGAATGTTCAAAGAAGTCAACAAGGTTAAGTAAACAAGACCTGCCCTAGACAAATCCAAATCGGGTTAGGTTGATAGTTTGTAGGTTACTTATATCCATATTTACTAATTTCATAATGATCCTTTCCATAGCCTTACAGATGAGACTGGTCAGGTTCATGGGTTTATAATTACCCAGGTCCACTGAAGACCCAACTTTGTGCAAGACAGTAACTACTGTCTTCCATTCATCCAGCACAAAGCCTGTTTTGAGGGTGATATTGAACAGGTTCTGTCGGGGGTCAGGCAAGTCATCTTGCAGGCTGACCAGTAAGCAGCCTGGTATGTTATATGACCCAATACACATAAGCTTGGACTGTTCTCAGAAGATTGGGGAGAAGTGGGTGTGAATATGTGATCCGAGAAATCTGGGGGGGGGGGGGCAAAGTTTGAGCTATATTTGTCTGATAGTAGATTGTCTATGTTCTGTGGGTTCAAGTATGTGATATCATTTACTATTAGCTCTGCAGACTACTGAGCACTTTGTCTCAGATTTTTAACACAATTAAAGAAGGCTTTGTGGTTATCTGATTTTGGTTAATTTGATCAGGGTCCAGAATTCCTCGTTTAGTTTAGGAAGAACATTTTTGTTTTTTCATCTTGAAATTAAAATTTATTTTTGTGTGCAATGAGTTTTTTTTTCATGTTTTACTGCAGATCCTGTTTATATTTGAGTTCAACAACAGGGGTTTATTTTTGAATTTGACATTGTATTTATTTCTGATTGGGACAGGTGTGTCTGTGCTGTTATTTACAAGTACATAGAATTTGACAGTGAAGGATTCCACATAAGCAGTGGGGTCATCTAGATGAAGGAGGTTTTGAATTTAGCCAGGTCATCCCTCCGTTTTAGCAGATTAGCCTCTGAATAGTCTCTGAATGTAAAGGTATTGAAAGAGGCTTTGGGCTTCAGTCTTATGTGACTGACCTGTGATCTGCTGTGACCAGGGAGGACGTTACAATCGGTGGAGAGCAAAACTGGCCTCATATTAGTAAGGACCAAGTCCAGGATTTTAGCACTCCTGGTTGAGGTTAGATGAACTGGTCCAGGGGGTTTGTAGTGAAGAAGTCCAGAAATCTCTGGGCATACATGTTGGAGGATGTATAAGTCTTGAAGTTTATGGAGGGGTAGATGAAGTCTCCTAGGAGAATGGCATTTGTTATAATATATAGAGACTCCATACTAGTAAAGTAGGTGGTAATGGCCAATGGGGACATAAAGGGAGTGCTGTAGTTAGCTATGATATAATAAGGGGGTTTTGTTAATAGTAAGTTGGACATGGAGGAGTTCCATGTCTTTATCCCATCTAACGAGACTGTATATTTTAAGAATATGGAAAAACTGCCAGCTTTAGTGTCTTCATCTAATGTGGTGGGTCTGAAAATGTAACAGGTATTGAAAGCCTGCACTGATGGAGTGCTTTCAATGCCCTTTTCTGTTTTGAGCATTTGGTTTTAGCATTCTACATCTTTGGGTTTCAGCTATTCAAGGTTTAGTAGTGGAAGTGGAGGTCATGTGTATGAATTATTGAGGGCTCTCACAGATTTCATTTTTTATAAAGAACATGTATTGCTCTCATTACCTTGCCCATGAGAGCAGGATTGCTCTCACGGGCAAGGCAATTATTGCTTTATATTAGAATGAGTAGATGGTAAAATATTAGTATGATTTCCTTGGCACCAGTCATGTTAATGGGTTTCATATTTTCAAGGAGTTAATGTAAGGCTGCATAGGGGCTAATAAGAAAATGATGCAAGTGATGTTATAACTTTTTCAAGCTAAAAGGCTAGTATGTTAGTATTATAGAAATATCTCCTGATTGGCTTTACCTAAGAGAGCTCACTAATTCGTGAAGGAAACACGAACACAAATCCACTGGCTTAGCCAGGAGATGTCTGGTCATGGTGAGTGGTGATGTAAATTTTATTTATAATAGGATATTAATGATAGAAATGGAGAGTGCCACTCTGTGCATGATGCCTATGGGTTGATTTATTTATTTAGTTTTGATTAAATTGTCACCGAGAGATTAAAGGTTGATGCTCTTTAGATTGAAAGGTTAGTATTGTGGTTTATTGGTTATGTTGCATGGTGAGTAGTGATAAGATTGACAAAGATCTGACATTATAGTATGTAGTCATCAAAATGGCAATATCACAGGCAAAAAAGCATTCATGCTGATTTAGCGTGTTAAGAAAGAAGGAAGGGAAAACCTCCCATAATTCCACAACCAAATAACAAAGATCAAGTTTGCTGTTAATAACTAAGAAACTTAACGTTTTTGTATAATCCATATAATGAGCTGATTTACCATGAATCTGCTTTGTATATGCAATTCTGAAAAATTATCAATGCAATTGTAAAGCTGTAAGGTTATATCCTGGATTTGCTACTATTTGTTATTATACAATGATAGCTCATTACTATTCAAAAACATGCATGCTGATTGGTCAGCCAACTAGTGTGATGGTTGTAAATCGAGCATACATCTGTTAAACAAGAAACATCTTTATTAAATTATCACATATGACACAGGCAATCTTACATTTATATAAATGAAAATAAGCCATATGATATAACTTCGGTTGCAAACATTATACATTACAAACAAGGGAGCCCGCAGGATTTTTTGCAGGGGGGTGCAAACCCAGAGCCCCACCCACATATATCGCCCCGCCCCCTGCCAACACAGCCCCGCCCAAGTCCACCCACCCCAAGCCCCGCCCACACAACCATTCCAGTGTCCCATTACTTGGCTATTTCTCCCCATTTACTGTAGACACTGTTCAAATCTGTGTGCATACTGTGTTATGCTTTAGTTCTACAATGATTACAGGCAGTTGGATTTAATTTACAACTTTTATTTCAAACATTATAGCCCAAACACTGAGACATTTACTAAACCTAAACAAAGCAATAGTCTTACAATGAAAACAGACTTGGCATTAAAGCTTCTCTACTTTTGAAACTCACATTCAATGAAACGGCATTGAAACCCACATTCAAAGAAAATGCATCTGGCCAGTGGCAGGTTATTTACCTTTGAACTGTTTAAGCAATAGGCTCCTTGCACACCGTTAGGGCCATGCAAAAGTTATTTGATTTACCTGATTGTATTAATTATAATATATAATTGAATTATATCCCTTGTATTATACAGCAACACTTGTTTGAGTGTCGCTGCCGAAGTAAAAGTAATCTGAATAATTCCACATTAAAGATATCTGAAACTAATGAAGATGTTGTTGCTAGAAAACTGTATATTTCAGTGTTTCATCTACAAATTCAGTGCCTGCTGCCGTCAAAGAATAAATTGCCTATGTTAAATTAAAAAAATGGTAAGCTGGTATATTGCAATAGAAAATGGATGACAAGCTGAAAAACAGGTTCATAGTTATTAGGCATCTCATCCAAAGGAGGACATCCTGAGGACTGCAGCATACAAATGTATATGCTGTAGGAATAGAACCTCAAGCCTTTACATTAAGATGCAAGTATTCTACTTGTGGTGCTACTAACATAGCTTTAAAACTTTATACCACAATAGAGATACCATTTGCTAAACAAAATGGTTGCACATTGTAAATAGACTTGGCATGAGCAGCAGTGAACTTCGCTTCCCTTAAAACTCACAGTTCCTTGAAAATGCACTTGAAAATTCCACCTGCTAACTCTAACTTGGGCATTTCACTTTCTCTCTTACAAAGATACCACACCCCTCAAGGCCTCACCCTTAGTGCAAGAAATCTTGACAAAGCCTAAAATAAATAGGGACAGATTATAAATATGGCTCTCAGAAACTTAGAAAATTGCAAAAGTAACAGGATTTGTGTTAGTATGCATTTTTCTAAATGACATGACATCTAAAACTGAAATCTCATTATTTAGCAACTTCAATCCTTTTTAAGAGGAATATGGGGCAAAAATCTGGACAGCTGAGGGTATGCTACCTCCCTCTTATACACACACCAAATAATTCTGGTCAGACTTGAATTAGTTCTGGGAAGGTTGCACTGAACGGCACCGTGCTTGATCTGAAGTGGGTGAAATCCTGGTAGCTAGTGATTGCAGCTCAGCAATGTGGAGCATTAAAGCATTTTTAGCAGAGCATTGTTTCATCACTACCTATTGTGTTTGCACATAAGCTGTAGTTATTTCAAACATTTGCCTTTTTTTGATTACTACAGAGTACATTTACCCACCAGAGCTATTGTGTTTTGACTTCAGTGTGGAGCTAGTTGTTGCAGGGCTTGGCTTTTAAGTAAGGTAGCAATGCTTATTTACCATATACCATTAAAGCCACCCAACTACAAGTGTACTAACACACAGACACTGGTCTCCAATAAAATGTAATGAGCTTCTGAAAACGCTGTTATCCTGTCCTTTTATTACAAATACTGTCATATGCATTTCAACACCCAAGGCTTATACATTATCTAGCTATGTAAATATTCTCTGCATGGCAACAACGAAAAGGCTTTCAATACTGGCAATTCTTCAACAATATGCTTACTAAAGCTTACTTGCATCTTACAATGTCCGACAAGCTTACTAAAGCTTACTTGCATCTTACAATCTCCGACAAGCTTACCTGATGTTCATTAAACCATGGCTACTTAAACAGAGCAACAGGACACTGTGATAGCATGCAGTTCCTGAATAATAAGAAGCATAAATCAACAGTATAAAAATCTGATAGAAAACCAGAACATTTTGCAAAATCAAGGACAGATGAAAAGCCACGGTCGTATTTGTGATCTACCTTGGATGGGGGAATACTCTGCACACTTACTGCATAACTGCTTCTGCCTTCCTTGGACACATCCCGAGCCACTACAATGGGGGCTGGGGTGCAATAAGTATGTCATAATTTGAAATGTCTCTGGCTGACTGTGATGGCTCTGACACTCCTACCTCTCAACTTCAGAGCAAGAAATCTGGACAAAGCCATACATAGAACTAGAAGTGGGACACAGGCCCAAAAATAAGGCCAATTTTTAAATATTGCTCTTATTAACTTAATAGAACAGGTAGATCTTGCATTAGTACAAATTTTCTGAAGGGTATAAAATCTGAAACTCAAATGTCTGCCATTATTTTCTAACTTCAATCTTTAATGACTTGCCACTAATTTGCCAGAAACCACAATTTTATGAAAAACAGACCAAAATGTGATGCAAAATACCTGTCAAAAAGGGACACCTTTTAATATTAACAGTTAACTTGAAGCAGCTAACAAAATAAGAGCATCCACATGCATTTCTGAAATAAAGGTAATCTATAACTGATCATTACAGTTATAATTGTAAACCCTCCACATTTTCTTCCAAAATTGCCATTTTGGAGGAGGGTTTATTAGGGGAGAGCAACATTTTGAGCCAGAATTGGGGACAATTGAGATGTTTGGATATTCCCAATCTGCAAAGTGATTTGCATGTACCTCTCAACCTCTTAATGCAGGAAATCTGAACAAGGCCAAATATATTGGGGAACATACAAACACTACTAAAAATTGCTCTTGTATAAACTTAGACAGTCTTGCATTAGCATGCATTTTTCTGAAGGTTATGACATCTGAAACTCAGAAACTCAGTGTCTGTCATTTAATGGCTTCATTCCTAAATGATTTGATAGAAAACCACAAATTTTATGAGGAACAAACCAAAAATAAGCAGCAAATATCTATTAATTCTGCAAAGATATGGACAACCGAGAGGTATAGTTCAACCAAGGCTGTCTGAGTTTGATACCCCCCCCCCTCACAAAATCATGGTCAAATGGAGACTCCCCCCCCCCTGCAGCCATTCCAATGTCCCATTCCTTGGTTATTTTGCCCCATTTACCATAAACACTAATGTGCATACTGCTTTACTTCTGCAATGATTTAGGATTTCATTTGAAAGTTTTATTTTGCATTTTACAGCACAAACCCTAATACATATCTGTTAAAGCAATGCAGTCTCAATGAAAATAGACTAACATTAAAACTTCTCTGCCCTTGAAACTCACCTGCATTAAAACAGCACTGAAACCCACTTTCAGAGAGAATACATTTTGCCAATTGCAAATATTAACTCTGGGCTGTCTTCAAAATCATAGGACCCTCGAACATAACATACACATGCTCTTTGATACACCTGCCTGACTATTACATTATATTCCTTGTACAATACAGTGCAGTTGTTAAAGGGCATTTTAAATTTATTGTTTTGAAAATGTTTCCAGTAAACAAAGAAACAAAATGCATCCACCAATGACAAAATTGCCCAATTCAGAACATTTCCATCATAAAAAGTCTACTCAAGTCCACCAGTATCAGTAAAAATACACAATCTCTGTAATAAAATCCACATTGAAGAAATTTGTAACTAATAGAGGTTGCTGCTAGCAAACACTTTATATGTCATTGTTTAATCTACAAATAAAGTGCATGTTACCCTTGAAGAATAAATTGCCTTTGTTGCATGCAGTAAAAAAATGAAAAGCTAGTAATACCGCAATAGAGAATGGATAGCAAACTGTTAACAGGTTCATAGTTACTAGGTATCTTTGCCAAAAGGACTGCAGCATCCACCCCCTTTACAACACAATACAGCATCAGCAATGCATTTACCTACTGTGGGAGTAGAACCCACAGCCTTCAGCATCTAAAGCAAGTACACTATCTATTGTGCTATTAACAATACAAGCAGACTAAACATAAGCAGCACTAAACTTTTGCTCCCCTGCAGCTCTCAGCTCCTTGTAAAATCTACTCGACACTCAGCTGTATCTCTGAACTTTGCAGCACAAGAAATCTGGAAAAAGCTGAAATTTATTGGGGCAAAAGGCCAAAACCAGGGACACATTTTAAACATTGCTTGTATAATGTTTGAAAGTTGCTAGAATAAAATGCTGCGTTACCACCATACATTTCACTGCCACGCCTTCAACCCAGGGGACGGCGTGCAAAACAGTCAAAGCAACATACCACTACGCCAAATCAGCTGTTTTGTGAAAGAGGAAGACTGAAACTTTACAATTTAGTGAATTCAGTTCTCACCATAGCACAGCTGTAAACCTTAGCACAAAAGACCTGAACAAAGCCAATAATGGGTGACTACAACCACCAAACATTCAGTGATCAGTTCTCACCATAGCTCTCAACCTCTTAGCAAATAACACCCGGACAAAGCCAGTAATGAGAGAATATAGCCCCCAAACATTTTCAGTGAAATCAGTTCTTACCATAGCTCTCAACATTAGCAAAAAACCTGGATGAAGCCAATAAATACCTGGATGAGGCCAATAAATACCTGAACAAAGCCAATACTGGGTTAATACAGCCCCCAAACATATTCAGTGAATTCAATTCTTACCATAACTCTCAACCCTAGCACAAAACCTGGATGATGCCAATAATGGGGGGAATACAGTCCCAAACACAGGGATACATTTCAAATATTCTTCTTGTCCACTCAGAAAATTGCTAGAATAACAACTTGCTTTTGTTACCATACACTTTCTAAAGAATATGAAGTCCGATATTGAAATGTGTCCATTTTTTTCACATTTATTAACCAGGAAAGTCTGACTTTGAAAAAAAAAAAAAAAGCTAATTTTTTAGCAGAGGCCCAGGGAGAAACACTCCAGACAGCCAAGAATAAAACCAGATAGCATTTAGCTGTCAGGCAACAAGGACACAAATGCAGAAACCACAGATTTTATGAGGAACAGAAAAAGTATGAGGGAAAATCCTGCAACATTTTTACAAATGGTGGTGGGTAGGGAATTCAGGCTCTTGCCACTTGGACCCAAGGTACAGGGTTCAAGCCTTATTCTCTACCCACCACCATGTACACCTGGGGCATCACACACACACACACACACACACACACACACACACACACACACACCCCTACAAGTGTCCCATCTTCTGTTCCTGCTTACTATTCCGTTTCACACACAGCCTCACAATGTTTCACAGCACTGAAATGTCCTATTCTGGTTTCATCCAGTACAAAATAATATCATCTGCATGTAATGCCAACTTTTCTTGGTTATCACACCAATTATATCCTTGCATTTTTGAGACCCTTATTTTCTTTGTCATTGGTTCTAAATATAACACAAATAACAAAGGGAAAAGAGGCACCCCTACCTGGTTCCTCTGCTCAAACAAAACTTATCAGAGTGGAACCCCCTGCTTTAATTTTTGCCTCCAATCCCTCATAATCAACCTTATTATCTTATCAGGGAATGCAAATGCTTCCATTGCCCTGCTCATAAGATCCCTGCTTACTCTGCCGAATGCTTCCTCTGCACCAAGACCTACCAACAACAGCAGTGTTTTCTTACAATCTGCTTCCCTCTGGATCATGGTTGTTCTATTAATGTTGTCAAATCTTTGCCTGTCCTCCACAAAACCACAGTGGTCCATATCTATCATTTTTCATTACTTTTGCCATTCTTGCAGCCATTATAGATTTAAACACTATAATCATGGTTTAGAATCAAAATGTGTCTGTATGAAACTAGATCTGATGTTTTTTTATCATCTTGAGGTATTACAGTCATCACTGCTTTCTTCCAGGATGCTGGTGCTTCTTTACATTTAAAATGACTCTTAAAAACTTTCATATCTGTATCACTTTCTTCCCTTATCTTATCCCTTACAGCAAAAACACTATTGCAACTACTAAGGCAGGTACCATAATTATGGAAATAATAATAATAATCCCCACCACAGAACGAAGTATCACCCTCTCTCTCTGTCTCTCTCTCTCTCTCTACATCCAGCCTGTTAGTGACCTATGCTACTTCATAAACGCAAGAAATTTCTTTGAAAATAGCACTGCCGATGTTACTCTCATGTGTCATTCTGTAAATGCCCTCCACTAGTAAGACTAAAAAAATTAAATGCTCCTGAATTAGCATTTCACTTGCATGAAAGGGTTAAATGCACGAATAACTTATGAACTAAAATAATAAACATAATAATAATAATACAACTTTTAACTAGTTTTTTCTCATTAAAACTGTGCATACTGATTTTACTCTTCCAGACACTGGTGATGAGCTCAATGTCTGCTTTCCTAACAGTATGCCTTCATTTTTCTGTTATCTGCAGATCATTTAGTCACGACACATTGTCTGCACCTGAGGAAATCTCAGCATGTGCATGATGAAAAATAAGTTATCGGACACTGGAGCACCTGACTGCATGAAATGATGGATGCCAGGACCTGCCGGACAAAAGTTACAGTTTTTAATTAAGTAGGTAACACATACATCATTTGTCAGGTTCCTGCATTCAAATGAGGAAGATGGCTAGTTTTGTTTAATTTGTCAGCTATCTGTAGAAACTGGTAGAATAAAAGGAATAATATTAAACAAGGAGCATCATACTATCCTAACGGAAAAGATCAAACTGCTATGAAAACTTTCATCCTTTGCTGGCAGCCACTTACATCTACAGTAAACTCAGTTAACCGGAAATCAAGCAACCATCACTCTCAAGCAACCGGCAAAAAAATGTCAAAGAAATACAGTACAATTTTCATGTGTTGCACTTTGTTTTCCCACTACAGAAACATAGCTTACGTTTTTAGAGTTTTAGAGTTTTAAAAAGGAAGATAGGAATACATTTCCTCTCTCCCCAACCTGAGAACAAGTCAAAGCAAACAAATAGTATAGGGTACAGTATTATTCAGGCCTATTTTTAATAGTAACGCTCAAGCAACCAGAAACTACAGTTATCCAGCATCTAACAAACTCCATGGGTGCCAGTTAACTGAGAGTTTACTGTACTGCCATTTTGCTTTTGCCTACTTAAGACACTGCTTGAAAGAGTTAAGGCCCTGCTCTTGTTTCACAGATAGGCATTCAAGAAGATAGGAAGGAAGTTTAGTAAGACTTCATGTAGTACTAAAACATTTTACACTTGGTACTAAAGGCTTAGTCCGGCAAGCCAGCATGTAAAACTCTACTGTCAATCATTAGCGGACCGGAGTTCCACTGTGGCGACCCTAACCGGGAAAAGTTGAAAGACACAAACTAAAGGCTTAGTAGTAGTAATAATAGTACCAGAGAAAGGGTTCTTTGTGCTCTCTGGGCATAGCTTAGTTTTATCTGAATATAAAGCTATTCTTAACAAATCTGATGCTATCTTGCTC
Source organism: Protopterus annectens (assembly GCF_019279795.1). Lineage (NCBI taxonomy): Eukaryota > Metazoa > Chordata > Ceratodontiformes > Protopteridae > Protopterus > Protopterus annectens. Next base: position 647,834,295 of record NC_056748.1, read on the forward strand.
CTTCTTATGAAGGATGAATTAACCTGCTTCTACAATCCTTCCATATATCTTCTTTGGTGTCTTTATTCAGAGTTCTTCAACCATTTATTAAACTCCAAATCTATTAGAAACACTAGAAGGTTTACTACAGCAAATTATACCTGCCAGGGATTCTTTAATACTAAAATCTATACTCTTATCTCTGTTCTTCAATAAAATTTTCCTAATTATTTCTCGAAATTAAACAATGCCATATATATATATATATATATATATATATATATATATATATACACACACACACACACACACACACACACATACAATACATTCAAGAAACATATCTATATATTTTTTTTTTTACCCAACTTTCTGCTCTATATCTGGAACAATTTATGCTTACACATAAAATATAATGACATCCTCACATCCTTCAAAATAAACTTTGATGATTGGTGAGCCAGTTGTTATCTCTTATGAAAGGTGTCTGATTATCTTTTTTATCTTTCTATCTTTGCCAGGCAACATGATATAGTTTCTTTACACCATCTACTGAAACACTTTCCAGAAGCTGATAGAGTGCCTCTGATGCTTTGTGCTTTGCTATTGCAACCCTGCTCTTAGCCTCTTTGTTAGCCAACCAGTATTTCCTACTAGCCTGGTCTGACTTTTCTGTCTCCTACTTATTCCTGCACTCCTTTCTTTTGATGACTTCTTGGACTTCTGCATTCCACCAGCAGCTTTCCTTATGTACTTTATTTTTATAGCTGGCTTAGCCATATAGCTGACTAACCACCTTCTCTCCTAAACCAAGCATGGCTTTAGACCTCACCACGGTGCTACCACTGCTCTCCTCATCTTCGCCAATGTCATAAACCAACATTCTATTATTAGCATTATCAAAAGTGTTTGACATAGTATCCATTCAACAATTTCGTACTGACCTTCCTTCCCTCAGCCTCACCCAGCCCTATTTCATATGGCTCCATAGCTATCTGACTGACAAGCAGCTAGCAGTCAAATGGAAACAAAATCTCACCTCCTTCCTAGCAGTCACTGTCCAAAGATCAATATTACTCCACCTCTTATTCAACATTTTTATCAACAAGCTGCATACTGACACCCACCTCAACAATACAGTATTCCTGTTTTGAACATGAGATAATTTGCATACAGATCTCTCCCCATTAATACTAATATGTTGTAGACTTGCACATCGAAATTCCATATCATACACTCCACTCTTCTTCCTCTTACACTTTTTGGCTGACATATTGTAGACCAACAAAGCATATTGTATCCCTCCATCCTTTAAACCCTATTGATTTATCTAATTTCCACCATATAGTTAATCTCTCTCAATATTGTCTTCTGTCTTTGTACTGCCTGTAATGCATTCCTAAAATGTTCTTTCTTCTCAACCCACCTCATCCAGTTTCACTGCTCATCCTTATTTACATAGAACAAGGATGATGATATATCTCACTCCCTGTTATAAGATTATATTTAACAAGTTGTTTGACTTGATTTCATTTTTTTGCTTACAATACCCTTATTTGGTGTGTTTAGACACGTTGTACAAGAAGATATTTTTATATTAAGATTTATATTCTCAGATCTTAAGAGCTAAGTTAGTAAAAAATGACTTCACATTTCTAACGTAAAAACAAATGAATACAGCAACACAGCATGGAACGAAATAAAACTTTAATGTGGAAAATAAAACACAATACAAATCAGTAAGCGCTTTCACATGGATCCACTATACTTCCTCAGACTGTTATGCAACCACCAATAATTCATGCCTATTTAAGATGTAAATCATTCAACTTATTAAACAATTAAAATGCCAGTTGTCATAACAACATCCCTAACATTAAAACGTCCACACCCATCACTCAAAGATCTGACTAAGAAATGCATTCTTAATACGAAAAGCACAAAAGTGCTAGTTTCTCTGTCAAGTCAATGATTTTAAGACACA
>NC_056748.1:647841257-647958757 GCF_019279795.1 Protopterus annectens
AATGTCCCCTCTTCTTTTTTCTACCTCAACTATGTATTTTAACTCAATTTACTGATCAATCTTCCTTCACATCTCCTCTCAATCTCCTCCTCTTCTTCTACCTCCAGTCCCTATCACCTCTTAAGGTTTTATATTGCAATTACTGTCACAATGAATGGTACAAATTGCTTTAAATCAGTGACTTTCTCTTTAGTGTAATATGTTCCTATGATTTACTTATATGTTCTTTTCTGTTTTTTTATGTATTTCTTACTTCCTTTGTATAAAGACCAATTGTTCTCCTACTTTAATTTTTTTTTGTATCAATCAATGTATTGATTATGTAATTGGAGCTTTTCTCCTCGGGTCTCTGCTGAAAAAGGGCATCTTGCTCAGTCAGACTAACCTGATTAATAAATGTCAAATAAATAAATATTACCTTCCCTCTCTAGTTATTAAGCATGCATGTATAGAAAAAAGTCCATTCGTTGAAGTACCATTGAGCAGCCAAACTTTCTTCTATTAGTGTACACTATGGAAGCATACATCTTAACTGTCCAGATTTTTCACAGAATGTCCAGATTTTTGCCTTATATTTTTGGTATGTTCCTCATAAAATTTGTGGTTTTGTGAAGTCAAAAAATAATGACATACATTTCAGTTTCAGACTTCACATCTTTCAGACAACGCACAATAACACAAATCTGGTTATTCTAGCAGTTTTCTAAGTTTATAAGAGCAACATTTACAATCGGTCCCTATTCTGGGGCCTTTGTCCCCCATTATTTAAGGCTTTGTCCACATTGTTTGAGAAAAGAAATTCAGGAGTAAGTATGGAGGGCAGAGCAAATACAAGGAAATTCAAGTACATTCTGCAAAACTATGGAGACATACCTGATTTTCCTTGTACTCCTACCCTGTCTCTCTCACACCTCGAAATTGTCCAGATTTTAGAGATTTAGACAAAAAAAAAGAAAAAAAAGCAATGGAGATCTTCCCTTCTTCATTGCTTGTTTTCAACAACATTGATGTACTGTGCAAGCAGGGAAATGTAAGTCCCATACGCATGTGCAGTACATCAGCAAACATGGATGAATTAGGAAACAACATGGAGGAACACTATGGCGCTGTTATACAAAGTCAATATTTAAGAAAAATAAGCAATTTCTCTCTTAAATAATGTCATTGTATAATAGTAATAACTGTTTCATGGGTGTAGGTATATGAGGATTTACCCACAGTTGGTTTTGCCCTCATGGTCAAACCACAGCAACCTTGGGTATATCCTCATTATACTCACACCCACCTGTTGGTTGTTGCTTAAATAAGCTTACTTTCTATCATGTTATTATAGTAGGAAAATTATTGTAACTTTTTTCCTCTTTTATATACTTTCTTTTTCCACTACACTACTGGGCGAATGAAGAGTGAATTCTGAAGCTTCAGTTACCCAAGGTTCAACTTGCTTACATTCAGAGTTTCTCCACAGGATATCAATGTTGGCAAGTTCTGCTGGCAGTGATGCCCTTTATGGGGGATTTCCACCCTTCTTTGAGTTAGTGTGACCATGGAACAGGTATATATAAGATTGGGCAGCTTCCCCTTTGCACAAATATATACAAAAGTAGTTTTTGACCATTTTTTTCATTCAATGCAGTTAGTGGATTTTGATCCTATGTGCATTCATTTTTATCCACTCATATCAAAAGTCTCTTTTTCGTACTGCTGCATTCCACTTTTCTCCACAGACATCCACTGAAAAAGGGTTTGATTTTGCTTAGCCAGTCAGACTACCCCAGTAAATAAACAAATAAATAAAAAAATACATACATACATAAATGAGTTTGTGGATAGATGCCTCACAGAAGGAGAATGAACAATTGTATTTCTAGACATTAACAAGCATATAGCAGTGAATCAGATTTTGAAGTCAGTGCCCAGAATTTATATATTAAATATGATTATCTTCTTTGATTTGTACTACCTGATCTAAAGCAAACCCCTGTGCTGAATGCATTTAGAATTAAACCATGTGAAAATGAAAAATCATTTGCAGTTTATGCTATGATGTCAGAAAATTGAAATTATGTAGACATTATTTGATTTATGTTGAGCCCATATGGGTAATACTTTTAAACACCAATAATATATGACAGGATGTGTTCAGCTGTGCGTTTTTAAGAAGACTGAATTATTAAGGTCATGTTTCAGAATGGATGGGTAAAAGACATTCTTAGAACAATCTTATTTTTTATTTGAGTGTTCCATATTGATCTAAGGATTTGAAAGTTATGTTTTATTTTTGTTGTATTAAGACTACAGCCAAATAAACATATTGCTTAAAAAACATACCAAATCTTCTGTATGCCACATTCTTAAAAGCTGTGTGGAATGGGATGGAGTTATTTTTTTAATCAAAGAAAAAACTTTATTCAAAAACTACTAAAGTTATCAAATTATGCTGCATTCATTAAGTGGAATGGACTGAAATGCTTGGAGATGATGGAATAAAATAAAAGTTTTTACAGCACTCCAACTCATGCAACCTCATCACCCCAAACAATATATGGGATCTTTGTGACTGTTTCAATGTCTTGTGTGTATATCCTTGTCAGGTCAATGTTTTGTCTTGCACCCCCCCCCCAAAAAATAAAATAAATAAAAATAACATTGTGGTATGGCAAGATTTTTTTACTGCTTTTTCTCCTATTCTCCATTTCAAACACTCTAACAGACTACTTTGATCTAATGAACAGCAACTTCTCAGCATATATAAACCCCCAAAAATCCTCTGGCCAAAGTCTCTACTCATCTTCTGTCACTGCAAATTAGATCTACTCCTAATCTCTCCAGATTAAGCATCTAATAAGAAACCACCTAAATAATACTTGGCTGTGTTCCTGCACTTTCCCAGGCTGAACTAGACCCTTCCTCCTTCCACCCCAGCATGTTTCTTACTAATTCCTTCTCTCCAACCATAGTCAATCTATTTCTTACATAAATGATGTTTATATCATTTTGCCTATGCTATATTATCTAGTCATCTCGGTTTCCAAGGAGTGTACTCAGAGTGTTTAATGTCATTTATATGAACTGTAGCTTGTGAATATTTTAACCATTGACAATGTTCTTTTTCATCTGGTCGTATTTGTCCAAATAGTTACATTATATATATGTATATGTTCACATTGCATGAACTGCAGTTAAACTTTTAACTTAGTCAATATGTCATCCTTCTGTATTAGGTTTTGTAAGAACTTTATTTACAGTAGAGAGTCAATTATCCGAAATGTCAGTTATCCGAACACAGCCTTCCAAAGTTTTTGGGTAGAGAAATTCTAAAGTCTGAATATGTAACATTATATGTATTCGCTTGTGTGTGTTTTTTGAGCTTGTAGCCTGCTTGTGTGTGAAAAATATTCTTTACTGTCCACTGGAATTGCTGAATAGCTGAAAAGTGTATTCAATGTGTGCAGAAAAAACAAGATTTTAGAATTTTTTTATCCAGTTAAATGTAAGTTTGATTATCCGAACAGTTTGATTATCTGAACTACCCTAGGTCCCAGTTACTTCGGATAATCAACTCTTTACTGTAACTGTAACCATATAATACCAATGTGGAGCTTTTTTCCCAGGGTCTCCTCTACAGATGGGATGTCATCCCAGTTAGACTATCCAAGCAAACAGATATTAAAATAAAAAATAATGTGCAGAGAAAAGAACTCACTCCATATTTGAATATGATTATAAATTGTTGCATAAGCACACGATGAATTGGGTGCTAATATATATAATAGGAGCAGAAATAATTTTGTTTTGTACAGAGGAGGTACATTTACTAAACCCAGATTTGGAGCAACTTAAACATAAGGCTTGAATACTAAATATTTATTTGAATCCAGGCATTTGTCAACCTGCTGGAGGTGTACTGTTGTTTAAATTACCAAATTGATAATACACTCCTAAAAGTAGGGTCAGAGATCTGGGAATGAATGTTGACAGTAACCTGACCTTCGACCACCATATGTACACTGTGGTGAGAAAATCATTCTACTTTGCACAACTTATAAGTAATGATATAGCATCTCGGTCTAAGGAGGTCATTATTCTACTGCACTGGACTCTCCTCACACCAGTCATCAAGTACGCTTCAGAATGTATTCGACCAGGCATTTGCAACAGTTTGAGAGATCACAAAGGTTCCTCACTAAAAGAATATACGAAGTAAACAAGTCCTATGCAGACCATCTCAAAGCCCTATCCCTGCAATCATTTCCCTAAAAACTGCTGAGTGGTGATCTGTGCCTAGCATACAAGGCATCCGCTGAGCCCACACTGATGGAGCTGTTTCACACCTGCAAAACAAATTAACATCAGAAATACCCACTCTAAAATCCTAAATGTCATCTGAGACATGAACAGGATATCTTGGAGGGACAAGTATATGTCTCAAAGATTACCCCTTCTCTGGATTAGGCTTCCATTCAATGTAAAGCAAAGCTCATTCCTAATCCTGTTCAAAAGCAACTTGGACCAATGGATAAAAAATCACAAATTTACCCCTGGTTTGGCATCTATGCCCCTAATAGACTGCAGTGACCTGTGAACACTTCACATGTACAAGCCTATATTGTAACGATAAAAATCCTTGTGGTATTGACACATCAGCAATATTTTGGTAAATTTGGGTTAAGCTTGCCTAGGTTGCAAATGTCTATTACATCAATAGCCTAGTAAATAACTATGAACCTATAAGAGGAGAGTTATACTGATACTATTAGATTTTAAGGATAGACCTTTTGTGGTAGTTTCTGCCCATGCCTCATTTAGTGAATATAACAATTTTTTGAAGTACATAGTTAAGACAATGTTATTAATGGGAGAGTGGAACACTGTATTAGATGCAAGTCTTAAAGGCTACTCTGCCAGTCATAAAGTCATATAAAGAAACTCTCTCTTTCTCTTATATATAAATATATATATATATATATATATATATATATATATACATATACACACACACACACACACACACACACAGAGATATTTATATATATATATATATATATATATATATATATATATATATATATATATATATGTATACATATATATATATATATATATATATATATATATATGCATGTTTACACATATACACATGTACTGAGTGTGGAGACTTCTGTGTAGTGTATTAGGGAGGTCTGTTGTGTGAACATGTGGATGGTGTTGTTGAGAATGTTGAAGAGGAGGGAACCAAGAATAGGGCATTGTGGTACTCTGGTGGTAACTAAGAGGTATGGAGAGAGGGTGGAGTCCATTTTACTGACTGATACTTATTAGATAGGTAGCTTTTGAGCCATAAAAGGCTGGGATGACAGAGACCTAATAAGGACATTTAAAGTAGAAATTTTCTGTGACAAACTGTGTTGAAGGCTTTAGAGAAGTGTATAAATAAGGAGGAGGTAAATTCACCACCGTAACAGGTACAAGCAAGCAAAATCTGTGGGTAATGCTACTCAATGCTAGAAGTCTAAACCTCAAAATGCACTCACTCGAGGCACTCCTTAAAATGGAGAACACTGACATCTGTGCAGTGACAGAGACCTGGTTCAAAGCTCCAGAGAGCACCCCTGCATTACCAGGCTATAATTCATACCACTCCTTTCGGCCACCAAACCCAGACCGAAACACTAAAGGTGGAGGCGTGTCCCTATTCATTAAGGATATCCACACCTCCAAGCTAGTTGCTCAGCATAATGCATCCGAGATTATCCAAGTTCAACTAACTCTGGGCAAAACCGCAATCCAGATTGTAGCTTGCTACAGACCCCCACCATGCCCCAGGAGTCCCACTCCTCTTTTTTTGATACACTGGAAAATATTAAGGTACAACCCAACACTCTAATAATGGGTGATTTCAACTACCCTACCATTAACTGGGAAAACTAATCATGTACCAACTCTTTTGCTCAACGTTTTCTGGAAATCATCAATTCCAATGCTTTGGATCAACTTATCCACACCCCCACCAGAGGCAGCAATATCCTAGACCTGGTCATCACCAACATGGGTGACCGGTGTTCCACACCAGAGGTCAGCTCCATTTTGGTCAGATCCGACCACAAGCTAATCACCCAAGACATCCACATCCCACTCCCACTGCCCATTAGGAAAACAACCGTAAAAATGTTCTCCAAAGCCATCTTCACGCTTCTTAAGACAGAAGTGGCAAACTGCATGACACCCATGCAGATGGACAATAGAGGTACGACTGCTGAATCCTACACAAATGCACTTTATAAGTACTTACACGAGTGCATGGATCGTGCTATCCCTAACAGAACCAATATGCTATCCTCCAAAAAAAGGAAGCTGATTTGGTGGTCTTCTGCCATAAACAAACTCTACAACAGAAGAAAGAAACTGTTGCAAAAAAGAGTAAAATCCCACGATTGGAGGAACTCCCTGGTCAGCCTCAGTAAGAAGCTGAGATCCTGCATAAAATCCTCCAAAGCTAGTTATGAAAACAAAATTGCCACTGATTCTAAAGACAACCACAAAGCATTCTATAGCTATGTTAAAAATCTCAATGGCAACACTCAGATCTGCTCTGAGTTACAGCACAATGACACTAAATATACAGAACCAACTGATATTGCCAACATCCTGGCAGATAGGTTCAGTGCTAACTTTACCCCCCTCTCATCCCCTAAAGGGCCCATCTTTATACCAGAAGAATGCAAAGTTCCTGTAATCACAGCTGCACAGGTAAAAACTTCACTCTCCAAAGCCAAGAACACAGCATCCATGGGACCTGACAACATCCCAGACTGCCTTCTACATGAACTACAGAATGAACTGGCACTCCACCTAAGTACCATGTTCAATCATAGCCTCACCTCAGGCTTTGTGCCCATTGAATGGCGCACCATGACAGTTATCCCACTCCACAAAGGGGGGGCCACAACAGACCCCGGGAACTACCACCCCATTAGCCTGACAAGCCTTGTCTGCAAGGCCATGGAACGTATCATCATGGAACTCATAAACAAAGACATTGGAGATCTCCAAACCCTGGACCCCGCACAGTTTGGGTTTGTAAAAGGCAGATCATGTCTCCTAAACCTGATAGACTTCTTTGAAGTAGTCACCAAGGCCATGGATGAGGGTAAGGTGGTTCACACAGCCTATCTAGATCTCGCCAAGGCGTTCAACACCATCCCCCACTCTGGAATTATAGATAAACTCACTAAACTAGGTATAAATCCCTATGTCACAAGATGGGTTGCCAACTGGCTTACTGAAAGAACCCACACTGTGAAAGTAGCAGACTCCAAATCAGACTTCAGACCAGTGACAAGTGGAGTACCACAGGGTTCAGTCCTGGGTCCTCTCCTGTTTGGTATCTACTTCTCTGAAGTACAGGCTAACACAGAAGGTCTTTGGCTAACTAAATTCGCAGATGACTGCAAACTAGGAGACATAATTGAAACTCCTAACGATGTGGACATCCTGCAAAAGGGCCTCACTGAGACAGATGCCTGGTGTCAAAGATATGGTCTCAAGCTCAATGCCAAAAAGTGCATTGTCATCCCCTTTGGTAAAAATTCTGTACCCATGAACTACCATATAGGCGGTAGTCTACTTAACACCGAAAGTGTGATGAGACCTTGGGACACAGGTGGACAGTAGTCTCTCCTTTGATAATCACATCTCCAAAGTGGTCAGGAAATCCTTCTACGTGGCACACCTCATCACAAAAGGTTTCTCATCCAGAAAAAAGAGGTCATCGTTCCCCTCTACTCATCACACATTAGACCCATTATAGAGTACAACGCCCCTTTTGGTATGCACCTCACAAGACATCTACAACAACTCGAAAGGCCACAAAAATACCTCACAAAGAGGATTACTGGCCTCAAACAGATGCCTTATGCAGACCGTCTCAAAAAACTCCAGCTTTACTCCGTCGCATATCGCCTACTCAGAGGCGATCTCTGCCTAACATACAAAGCTATGTCAAACCCAGAGCTGTTGGACATGCTCCACTTAAAGAAATACCAATCCCTCCGAGCTGCATGCTCTAGGGGCCTAAACCTTGTCACCACAATAAACAGAACATGCTGGAGGGATAGATTCCTGTCCCAGAGACTTCCCATACTCTGGAACAGACTACCTATCTATGTCAAACAGAGCTCCTCATTAGCACTCTTCAAGAAAAATCTTGATGATTGGATGGGTAATAGGAAATTCACCCCGGGGATCACTTCTGTGGTTCTGCTTGACAGGGGCTCAGGAAAATAACTTTTTTGGGTGGCGAAAGCCAGGGTACATTTTTGGCTAGGCTTGTATAGGCCCTAGGGCCAATAGTCTAGTACCTACCTATGAACCTATGAACCTATGAAACTATTTTGCATTGATAGCTCTACTGATAGTATCTATATATCTTATAAGTGCAGTGTAAGTACTATAGGAAAGATGGAAGCCATGTTGTGTAGGAGATAGGAGTTCTTCCTGCAGGAAATAGTCTAGCAATTATTTTTTGAATACATTTTCAAGTATTTTGGAAAAGTGTGATAAGATTACTATAGGTCTAAAGTTAATAATGTCTGTTGAATTTCCTCCTTTGTGCACAGAGATATGATAAGATTACTATAGGTCTAAAGTTAATAATGTCTGTTGAATTTCCTCCTTTGTGCACAGAGATAATGTGTGAATTTTTCCAGAGAGAGGGAATGTGGATTTCATGAATTGACCTATTTATAAGGACTGAGACAGAATAGGCAATGCTATTCACTGCTATTTTGAGGTACTCACTTGGAAGGTCATCAGCTGAAGCAGAGCATGGTTTGAGTTTTTTAAGAGTAGTTTTATATAAGATGTGAGCACAGGTTTGAAGGTGAAAGTGGATATGGTGTTACATGGCTGTTGGGCAGAGTTGGAATTAGATTGTGGGAAATCCTTGGTTACAGTTGCTATACTATTTATGAAATAAGAGTTGAATTGTATTGCAGTTTTCAATGGTGAGTTATTGGGAGAAGGGTTAGGATTGAATTTATGACCGAGATGTAAGATTTCTTTAATGGCTGCCCAGAAATTTTTAGGACTCTGTTCACTATTATTTTCAAAGTTATTATAGTATAGTTTTGTTGTCTTCATTTATTTGCTTTTTAGTATGATTGCAAAGCATTCTGAAGTTTTCAAGATTTTGTGAGGTTTTATATTTTTGCCATTCATTCCATACTTCTTTCTCTGTCTTACATTAGCATTCTACTCTTTTTGGATAGTCAAATTGCATTATTTGTTTTTAGTCTTTTCCTTCTAGAAGGTGCAAGGCTATTTAGAATATTCAGGAAATTTGTACCAAATTCATTTACAGCATTATCTAAGAGGATGATTTTTAGGAAGTTCCAGTTAATAGATGATAGGGTAGTAATGAACATTTCCGGGTTAAACTTGGAAAGGTCGTGTGTTGTTTTATAAACATGCTGTTTAATTGGATGTGGGAGATGTCAGGTCTGTTTTTTTTATTTCTCCAAGTCTTTTTTGTGTTTCTAATACCATGATGGGAATAGACCCCATTCCTAAGTCAAAGTATGATTAAAGTTTATGAAATTAGAATTTTTTATGTTAGCTAGAAGTGCTTTTCGTAGCACCCGTAATGTGTCCAGAAATGACTCCTTCTGTAATTCATATGGAGTTACATGTATCTGGAATATATCTAAGTATGACTGTAAATTCATTTTTATAAGACCTATTCCTCCTAATACTATTGGAACTGTTTGGGTATCCTTATTCCACATTGCCCTCATTTCTGCCTACAAATCCTGATATTTTATGACTTTGTGTCTCTCTGTGCATAAGACACTGTAGTCATGAGGTGTAGCAATTTCAATGATCAGTGCTACTTTTGCCTTCTCTTCATGGCTATTATATCTGGTTTTCTTACATCTATTTTTGAACTGTCAGTAATGGATGATCCCATGTGATATAAACTTCATCATTTACTATAATGCTTTGTGGCTCATGTTTCCAGTGTTTCTGAGCTACTTCAATATTATAATGTTTGCACAACCCCGATGCAACAGTCTTGCCACATTATTAGGCCTTTCAGTATACAGTCCTTCTGCCATTAGATTATATAGATTTGGAGATGATCATGGAGACAGTCAGATATTGTACCTCTGGTGGTATATTTGCTAGCAACTAATAGGGAATTTATTGTTTTGTTGTAATGTGCGGGGCTATTAATTAGTTGTATGAAATCATGCAAGTTCATGCTAGATGTAGAGGAGTTAGTGTTTATGTCCAAACAATTGACATTTGCATAACCTAGTAGTATGTTATCAAGTAGAGTTGTTATGCATACGCAGTGTAGGATATCCTGTAGTATAGCTGTATTGTTGCCAGGTGGGATGTAAAAGAAAATAATACATATTTGTTTATAAGTGTTTATTTTCAGGACAGTAATAAGAAGCTCTGCTGAACTGAATTTTGATACTGGTTTATTATAAGGAGAAATGTGGTAGCTGTTGGGAAATATTAAAGCAATAACACCACATTTCCTGTTTATATGGTCATTACGGATGGTATTATAGCCAGGAGGTATAATTTCAGAGCCAGTTTTGTTGGGATTAAGCCAAGTTTTAGTTACAGGGAGAATATCAGGTTTATGTCGGATAATCCAGGCATGTAGTTCAGCAGCTTTATTTCTTATGCTTCTAACATTTATGTCCACAAAAATTAGATTACCAGGGTTGGAGGTTGACCATTGCGGGGTCAGAGTAGTGAGTGGAAGACAATTGTCCTGATGTGCATCATGACTGATGAGGGCAGGATTAGGGTGAATGTCTCCTCCTAGAAGTATTTTAATATATTGGGGAATTACTGACACTTGTTTTTTGGGGCAGTAGTTTCTACTTTTTGGTTTGAGTTGAAATGGAGTTAAGTCAGTCTACATTTGGAGTACAGTTGAGGGGCATCATTAAATAGGTTGGGTATGATGTATGTAGAGTATAGTGAGGAGGTACAAATAGGTGCTTGGAACAGTGTTGGAGAGATGTTGAGAGCTATTATGCAGTCATGACAGGATGAGAGATGGCCCAGTAAGAGATGAAGAAGAATAGAGGAGAAGCTGAGGTATATCGTAATTAAGTAATGGGATCTGTATTTTCTTGATGGCAGGTAGTGAGATAGTAGGGATCAAGAAGCTGCAGGGCAGTAGGATATTTAGCAGTGATGGAGTCTGAAAGTTAATGTTAGGAGCAGAGTATAACTGAAGGAAGAGTTAGGTTGTCCTGGTAGCTTCTATGGAATGTAAGGAGAAGGAACAGAGGAGCTTAGAAGGCTAGAGTATAAGGATATAGTTTAAACAGGAAGTAGTGAGGGCTTATTTGGGAAAAGTAGAAGATACATTATAGAATAGATAGGTACTGTTGGGGAGGGGTGTAAATATGAATGAATACAGTGCAAAACAATCTGGGTTAGAGAAAAATAGTTGGGATTGGTGCTAAAAGGTTACATGGAAGTTGGGAATTAGGTAAAAAGAAACAGGAGTGTTTATATGATAGTACGTTTGTCTGGATAGTTAGGTAATAAGAGTCACAAGTGTAATGCGTATGTGGGAAGTATAGTAGTAGAGTAAGAGGGGGTGGTTGGGAATTGAGGGTAGAGTTAAGAAATATCACAAATAACTGCATCAAAAGTCAATTACTGCTTAGTAGCAAAATGACATTTTTCCACAAAGTTATTATGTACCACTGTTTACAGTAATATTAATGGCAGTGTCTTTGGGTTTATCAGGACAAGAAGCTAATTCCAGTATTGTTTTAGCATACCTTAAAATATATATCTTTGTATTATGCTGTTTTAATTCTGATAGGAATTCCACTTCCAAGTGGTATATAATCAGGCAATTACTGATAATTGCAACCACAACACAAAAAAAAAACAAGCACAAAGAGATTATTGCAGAAAAACACCAGGCCAGATATCCAAAACTTATTTTATTCTCTAGCACTTTAGCTCAACAGTCTTCAAGAAGTAAAACAGTACATACAAACTGCACCATAAATACTCTTACACATGCTCATTATTCAGTTAACAATTAAATAATTAATTACTCACTCTGTCACTTTAAATTAAATTAAAAACCTCCAATTACATTCAGCATTGGAGGTTTTAATTTAATGTGACAGAGTAAGTGGTTAATTGTTTGTTTAATTGAATAATGAGTATGTGAGAGCATTTATGGTGCAGTTTTTTATGTACTGTTTTATTCCTTGAAGGCTGTTGAGCTGAAGGGCTAGAGGATAAAATCATTTTTGGATATCTGGCCTCTTGGTTTTTCTGCAATTACTGATAATTGCTAGATTCACAACTCTTCAACCAGCCAACAGATTCTGAATGGACTGATGTGTAAAGAATGCCAGTAATTTCACATTTAATGGTAGCTGGTAATCTAGGCTATGACAAGCTAATGATATTGATGCCTGTCAGATATTTGGCTACAGCACAAGTCCTGAAATTTTTATAGCTATTTAGCACTGGTACAGAGCAAGCCGTGCAACTAGTTTGTTTGTTGCATTTGTGATACACACTTTTTGCAGGTGTTACATATTCATCTTGAATAACCAATGCTTAGTGATCCCATAGTGAAGATGTTGTTTAGTAAAGATAGCTATTCTAGCTGCATAAAGATAACTGCTGGTTCAGCTGGTTGATCACATTCGCAGTGAAATGTATTGATACCATTATGGGTATTTTCGAAGTGCTTAGATCACAACGGTTTACACAGAAATGAATCAGTGAGAGATTATGTACTGAGATGCCAATGTCATTAATAAAATTGTAAGAGGAGAGTAGAATATAAAGTGGTAAAGCCCAAGACTGCAAACGAAACTTGTCATAGAGATGCTAAAAGGAAAACAGTTTTCTTTTTTCAAGATTCATTTGCACCAAGGTCTCTGTTGATCCTCACAACACTTTCTGCTTACAGATGCTCAGTTGTAGATGATTCCTCAAGGAAGAGATGCTTCCATGTACATATTGTAAACTAGAACATTTGTTTACTTTCTTAAAAGCCTGATTTGTACATGATAATGTATGTTGATTCATTGGTGTGCTGGGGAGAAGAGACCAGATTATAGCTAAATGTGTCTCCAGATAAAAAAAGACAGAGTTTACCTGCCCAGTATGGTAGACAATCTAGTACTGATAGCTCATACTGTAAGGAAAATGCTTCCCAGATCACTTAGTACCAAAACTCAATGCTTTACTAATGAGTATAATACAACGTTAGCAAGTCTCCTCTGTTTCCCATCCCAACAGACATGTGAAATGTTTTAATTAACTTCTTCAAACCCACGTTGTTGGAAGAACTGGATAGGTTTGCCACAGCATAGAATACCTTGGGGGAGAAACCCATTTTAATAATATTAACCCTACTCAAGAGATGGAAGTGAAGTATTTTTAAAATATGTAACACAAACACCAGTGGAATAAAACAATGCCAGGAGTTATAAAAAAACATTTATTCACCCATAAAATTAAAAAGGTAAGCACTTTTACATCTGCTTCACCAGACTTTTTACTTCTCTTTTTTATTTTTAAAATATGGCAGTTTACATGAAGATGCTGCCAGGCAGGGTATTGATAGCTAATGCCTTAAAGATGAAAAATCAACGACCTAAATCACAAAAACTATGCAGATCATTTCAAAGGTCCCGGGTCTATATTATAATAGTGAAATTCCCTTTAAGCGAACACGAAAACACCAACACGTATTGTGTGAAACACAAATATGCCGTATGTACTAAACCTCGAAAAATACAAAAAGTCGAATCCCCATAGTCGGCCAACTCCACCTCCCACTACATACTGCCTACCCAAACAAAATAAATAAACCACATACATACACTAACCAAAACCCTACTTCTAACCCTAAAGTAAAGCACCAAAACCCTATGTCTAACCCTACACTAAACCTTACATACATTACTATCTATGCACTTACCTTAACCCACACCCTAACCCTAAGGTCCGTAACTATTGCACACTTACCCTACAGTGATATACCAAAACAAAACAAATAATCCACACACATACATTTAACAAAACCCTAATTCTAACCCTACACTAAACCTTACATACATTACTATCTATGCACTTACCTTAACCCGCACCCTAACCCTAAGGTCCATAACTATCGCACACTTACCTTACAGAGCTGTACCGCAGATGGGCCAACCATGACACTTTGACTTTTTGAATTTCTCGGTTTAGTACGTTCGACATAATCAGGGTTCGCGCAATATGTGTTTCGCGTTTGCTTAAAAGGATTTTCGCTATTATAATATAGACCCAAATGTCCCCACCACCACCACCACCACAACCAGTATTACACAGGCTACTAAGAGGCAACCTCTGCCTCACATATGCTGCTTCAACAGACCCTATCCTGTAAGAATTCGCAAATCCAGTGGTAGCATGGACAAACACTTAAGCAATCTCGAGCTCTTTTGCAATATAAATGGAACATGTTGGAGCGATAGATGTACCACAGAGAATACTTCTTTGAACCCATCTTCCACTCCAGATAAAATGAACACTTACCCTACAAAATACATTTATTAAAATGTAATTTGGATGAATGAGTAGGAAACTACAAATTCACCCTGATGTAGCATCCATGTCCATCATGGATAGGGGCCACACTTCTTGTCATCCTCAGAAACCAATAGCCTTGTTAAATACCCATGAACCTTTTAGTACCTTCTATAAATAGTCTTATGAAATAAAATCAAGAGCCTTTTCAAAATGGCCATACTTCTGTGATTTCCATATTTAGAATAAATAAACTATTTTGGTGCATTATGCATGGGGTTTTGTCCTCCTACAGATATTAAAATAGAAATTAGCTTCATTTGGCATATTTTGTAATTCAGATGACTTATTTTATAGCTACACATTTTATGTATATTGCATTATAGGATATATTCCCTAAAGTGTATGTCCTGTTGATCTGTTGTTAGGATGTAATTAAAGACTATTCCTATTCTTGTCCATTTTCAAGATTATTGCAATTTGCAGCTTTTGCACTGCAGTAAGCCAACATGTTATAGAAGTTAAATATAGCTGCTACTTAAGGTCAAAGTCATGTAAGGAAGTATATTTCAGTCTGCATATACATTTGGTATGGTTGTTTCAAGATTTCTCTTTTTAAGGAATGTGCAATTGGACAGATGTGATATAACCAGTTAAAATAATGCATCTATAACTAAGATGTTGTTCCCAGGCACAAAACAAAGATGGAATGCCCCCCCCTATGGCATGGAAGCTGTATACATCCATGCCCACCAAAACAATGCATTTAAATCCACTGCACACCTGAGTCAATAGCAACACAATGGTGTTTTCTCAACATATAAAGTATACACAGCAGTCAAACAAAAGCCATCTTGTTCTTTGTTTAATGGAAAACAACAGAAACAATGACAGGGACAGCAAACAAAGTGATGTGTGCAAGCTATCACATCACAAATCAGCAGTATGTAATTAATTCAATTTAAATTACTTCAAGTTGTTTATTGACCAGAAAATAAGAGTGTACTCTATTCCCAAAAGTCTTCTGCTGTTAACATGAATAAGCAAAATATTGGTGTAGTTCCTGACACTATGGTTGAGACAGCATTTATAAGAGATAGCTTACCATCCATGTTACACTGCTGCATTTACAAATGCAAACTTATTTTCATACATTTGAATGCTACTGACCATATGATAAATGCATTTGCCACAATTTAAAAAAAAAAGCAAAAAAAAATCACTGGGCCATTTCTCATCTGGACTCAAGATTTCTAGATATTTTCTGATGTATATTATATTACGTCCCCTGAATTCTTCAAGTCAGTAATGAAGAAAAGAATCCCAACCTAGAAACTGAACATCAAGCCAGCAAAAGTCAGCAACTGTCAGAAAATATTTTTGCCATGTGTGCATGGCTCTTCTTGCATCTAAACTGCAAAGTGCTTGTAACAAAACTGTTAATTTTCAGGCCTTGACTATTTGTCTGAAACCATAAGTACTGGTAGTAAATGAAGCATAATTGCAGCTCTATAGTAGAAACACCAGTCCCGGTTAAAATATCTGGACTGATAAGAAGGCAGGAGGTATTAGCTATATTTGTGCACCATTCCTTCTCAGTTTTTGTTATAGGTGTGCAGCTACCAACTTCCTTGCTAATGAACCACATGGAGTACATTCTGCCTATGTATATAAGCTGAAAACCTCACTGTGTGACATGTGCACCTAAAACTGAACAAGGCAGTAAGTTTGCTAGGAAACATGCTTGCAGAGTTTGAGAGATGCTGCAACAGGGAACTGGTGTGCCTTGGACACTTTGGTATATATTGGCAAAAGTTTTAATACCGGTAATCGTACCTCTCAACTGTACAGATTTTTGTAGAATGCCTAGATTTTTGCCTTATATTTTTGGTCTGTTTTTCATAAAATTGTGTTTTTTCTGACAAATCATTGGCTAATCATTAAAGATTGAAGTCAGAAAATAATGACAGACATTTATTTTTGGTCTGTTTTTCATAAAATTGTGTTTTTTCTGACAAATCATTGGCTAATCATTAAAGATTGAAGTCAGAAAATAATGACAGACATTTGTCCTTCAGACTTCATACCCTTCAGAAAATTCATGCTAACACAAAACCTGTTATTCTGTCAACTTTCTAAGTTTGTAAGAGCAATACTTAAAAAGTGTCCCTATTTTGGGGCCTTTAACCCCCAATTATTTATGGCTTTGTCCATATTTCTTACTCTAAGAGGTTGAGAGGTATGCCCGGTATAGCATAGATAACTGAATGACTCAGTGTTACCCTGTCTATTATCACATCCCCAAAAACATGACAGTAACAAAAATATGCAGGAACTATCAGACTAGATAGTTACCAAGAACTCTGGTATAATTTTAGATTTTATGGCATCCTAAAAATAACCAACATTATCATCTGCCTGCTTTTGTTGTATGGAAGTTAAACCACATAGGCCATAAAGACTTCTCAAAAATGATCAGATGTCAAAATAAAAGATCTCTTTATCTGGTAGAGAAGGACAGAAAAGTTTATTAGTAGACTGCATTATACCAAAGAGCCAACTCAATAATTCAGTTAAGCTTTTTAGCAGCATATCCCTTAATAGGTTAAACTGGTATGGTTCTGTTTGCATGGTTCAATAATCTAAAAGCACTAATTAAAGAAAGCGAAAGATTACAGAGTACTTGCCAAGCAGATGGTCTGCATAATGATAATAATCTCTGGCAATGTCGAACGAATAAATGCCGCATGGAAATAAGACGGGTAGACAACATTACTAATTTGCCCTGCAAAGATATGCACAAACAAAGCAGTGAAATTATGCAATTGCCAGTAAAATGATAGGTAGTAAACATCATGTCAGTAACAACTATTTCTTAGTTGGTACATACTTTGATATTAATTGATACATAACTCTTGTTTGTGAAATTGTACGTTATTTGTAAGCAGCACTAACAAGATGAGTATTTTCAACATTTATCTCAGTAACCCTGCTAAAGTAAAAAAAATGCTCTTAGAAACAAAACTCCACAGTGCCACTTCTATGAATGAATTTCCAGCAGCCTAAAGCAGACGGCCAAGTCTTTTCACCACACATACACTGGCACTTACAGGAGGATGTGGCACAGATCAGTGGAAAAGAATAAGCCAGCCTGATTTTCAAACACAGCCCTTTAAAACATTATGGTTTAAATGATTACATGTTGTTGTTCTGTTACTAATTAACCAGATTATATTGTGATGAATGTGCAATATTACTCCAAGCAGTACCTCATACTTGTGACTAGCAGCGGTACCAAAGATGCTATTGCTTGTGAAGAATAAAGTTTGTTCCTATCTGAAGAGTAGTGTGGATATTACCCTGTGCCAAGTCTTGCCCTATGTACAGCTTGAAGACAGATGGCACAGCTGCTCTTTGCTACCTCCTAGAATTGACAAAGCCCTCTGATCAGAACTACGTGGCAATGTCTTGAAGACTGGCATATCCACAAAAATATCTAGACAAATCTCAAACAGGAAAAATAATAAAGCTGTCATGCCAGCTACTTAGAATTCATGAAGTTTAACTTCAAAGTCAAACAGGATTTTATGACACATAATAAAAATCTCTATAATAAAAAGTAGTAAACTACTGCACCCCAGTTATTTAGATTCCATGAAGTTTAACTCTGTGACATCCAAAAGGATTTTATGGCAACTCTAATTAAGACGTTGCAAATGTCCATTATCTCCCCATGCTCTGCCTCAGTCAATGCACTCTGGCTGAATTCTTTAATTTTATTGTGACTGTAAAGAAATACATCTTCAGTTGTAGTTCAACTTTCTTTCAGGAATCTATAATATTCTGTTATACATATCAAAATGCAGGTGTAATGAGATTTTTACAGTTCAAGTGAAGAGCAAGCCACACAAATTTCATTTTTAGAGTCAAATCTAACAGGTGTTCTTTTTAATTTTGTATTTCTGCAGCCATGTGACAAAGAGAACAACAGAAAATGAATGGATCAGTACTCCATTAGAAGTATTGCTCTTCACAAAAGCAAAAAAATATTTATATACTTCCTGAAAGGGGAGGGGCTATGCTGTTTTATAACACAGCCTATTGACAGGAAACCCTCCCGAGACTATTAAAAAAGTTACACTTTGCCTAAATTGTTACCGGGATTAATAGATTGGGTTTTATTTCACAGTTCTCTGTAATTTGCAGCACCTAAAAGTAGAAATGTTGTATGTGTTAATATTCAGCATATACCATTTGCAGTGTTTGATGAAAGTCATGTATATGATCCCACTAACTTAGCAGTGCTACTTTCATATACATGAAAAAGTACAGTCTGTAAGTGTGAAAGAACAGTGCAGGTTATAAAATAGGTCAGCAAAAATCTAGAACCTTTTGGGAAGAAAACATTGTGTAGACATATATTGTTTTTATATTTTAAGTCTGATAATTGAAGTCAAACTGTCACCACAACTGTGTTGTGAATTTTCATGGCAGATGCAGAGATGTTAATGAAAATATGAACATTAATGCAGGAATGAAATAGATAACTTGGCAAACGGTAGTAAAATAGGAACTCTACTACTTTTAACTCTGACTGACATTTGCTAAGAAGGAAGTGGCTGAAAGCTATTATCCTCTGAGGGCTGTTCAATGACCCATATAAAATGAATTAAGTTCCTAATGAACAGGTGTTTGCATCAGAAATGTACTGATGCATGCAGAATAAGATGTATGTTTGTTGGCAGCATTATACAGATGCCCAAGGATTTAATGCTCAACAGCTCTGCACTATCCACTCAGGTAAACAGTAATCTCTTAATGGAAAGGTGGTACGGCAAAGGAAGAATAACTGCATTAGAAGTCCCTCTGCTCTACCTGCCAAATGAATAATAGATGAAATAGCTCAAACTGGTATGACTGCAGTTACATCTTTGCACATTTAATTCACAAACTGAGCAAGTAGCTTAGAAAAAGAACAAATGAACAACTACATCAAGAAAATGTCTGCGTGGATAGTCCTCCTGAAGGAAAGCCTCAATGTCATTAAATAAGAAAAGCATAAAACATATGAGAGTCTTTCTAAATTAAGACCAAAGCATAGCCTCCTAAAATTGTAAGCATTATACAGCATTATTGCTAACCAGCTGTCTGTATAAACATTCTACTCCCACTGACTAATTTTAACAAACCTCACTTTCACTATAATTGCATTGCTTTTGGAAGAACAGTTTCTTCATTTGGTTGTGGATTTTACATACAAGCAAGCTGCTAATAGAGTAACATTCACAACCCACTGTGCTTGCTTACATATGTGTCCAATAACTGGTAAGAACTAGAGCACAGCCTTCTACAGAATTCCTGATTTTCCCCAATTCAGGGTTTGGGGGGTTAACTAGACTAAATGTGTTAAGTTACTCCATTTCTATACATCCATCCCATCAGTCTTGAAGATCCTTACGTGTCCTGATGCACCTCAGAATCTTACACAGTACACTTCTGAGTATGATCACAGTCTTGAATTTATTAAACTAATCCACATTTACCTCCGATCTGTAGCCAAGTTAGAACTCCAACCTTTGAAGGTCCTTTCATTCTTTACCTTGATTCCCATTATAATGTCCAATATCCTCTGTCATATCTGTTTTTCCACTACTAATCTCCCACATGGACATACACTCTTTGCACAGTAACGTAAATTTGAACTAATACTTTGTTTCTTATAAACATAAGACTTCTTCCATTGCCCTGCTCTGGACTGTTACTATTGGTATTGTATATTTCTACAGTATTGGTTACAAGTAGTCATTAAATTCCAGAATTCACACAACCAGCTACTATACAATGGCTACAATATCTTACACTTTCCACCAAATTATATAATATTGCTGTCCTGTACACTTACCCCCCCCCCCGACATTTCTCAATGCCTTTTTCTTTTCTTTTTTTATTTAGTTATAACTGTCACCCATATTTTATCCAACAAAACTTTGATTAAATAATGTACACATGGATGTTGTCCACATCCCATGATCCAGGATCCTACTTTTTTTACTGTTGAAAGAAGACTGATACATATTTATTCATCCATGAGAGATCTCTGAGTATACAAAAATGATTTCCTTGCCATTGCTACCAGTTTCAGTATCTCAGATGTATTACTTGGCATTATTCACCGATATAGCTAGTCTGCCTTTCTGTAGGAAGGAAAAAGTGACCACTAAAGGGCCAGTGGGATGAGTTGTTATCTGCTAAGGGAAAGCTCAGCATTTCTTTGCTTTCATTCTTTTGAATCTCTTTCTGTTTACACATAGCATAGTACTCCTGTCTGTTTCTCTTCCTCTCTCTGTCTCTCAGAATGCTCTAGCATTGGTTCTGGTAGGGGTTTGGGTCAAGAGGTGCTTACAGTACTTTTAAGCAGCTTCAGACAAAGAATGTGCCTCAGAAAGCATCCCCCTTTAAGAGCTGATTGAATCTTTCATTAGCTTTGTCTGTGAATGTTGTCCATTGTAAAGATATACAGTTTTGTTGTGACTTTCCATACACGAGTACTAATTTTGTTGAAATTGATATGCTATTAGAAAATATGTAAGTAACACAAAAGCTCACACACAAGTAGACACATTTTCCTGCGCTTTTTATTTAATATTTTTCCTTTTATAAATGTTTGATGCTGGAGTGATTCTCATTTTATGGTGATGAGTGAACACTAGATTTACATTTCTTGCTATAGATGCTGTATCTTGGTGACTTAGTACAATATATGATAGGTTTTTCACTAGTTTTCTTATTTTCTGCTGTGTTTACATCTGCTACTTCACTGTTATCCACAAAAAAATGCTACTGTATTATCTTTCAGCATCATTCTGATATTTTACAATAAATCATGAGTGACTGTGTCGCGGTTTGATAATTTTTATTGTTTTATGTCACACGGTGCCATTCAGACTACTGCTACCATTGCAATGTACAAGTGCTGATAAGAGTTAAGTGACACAGCAGCTACATCATTGTAGTTGGTTGGTAGTATGTGCTGCTACCACACAAAATAAATTAAACTTCAGTTCAGCAGCTGACCGTTGTCTGTCTCTGTGTACAGCTATTGTACAGTTCTTTATAAAGTGTATATTATTGATACCTGTCATATAGTATGATGACAGTTTGTACTTTCATTACGGATGAATCCACATTTGTTGGCCTGTGCTGCTGTGAATGCAGTTTGACTCAGGGCAAATGTTAATCATAAGGGCCCCACTATCTGTTTATAAGCTGTGATACACAGATTAAAGAAAGTAATTCTACAAAGGCTCTAGCATTCATGCTCTTGCTGGTCATAGAATACTGTTGTGCTACTATTTTACTGCAACTCAGTGCTATAAAAAAGCTATTCTGTACTCGAGCACCAAGTATAGCACCTTGTCCATATCATCATATCATCATAAATTTTTCTTAGAAAGGTATGACTAGTAGCCATCCATACCGCTGCCCAGCCATTTTTGAAAGTGAATTGTCATGGTCTGGCACTTGACAACAACAAGCTGAGCAGGGTAGATCAGACATCTGTTTCCTAGCAACACTCTCCAACTGCTCCTCCTGTGGAGCCCTTAGACATAGCTAAGTAAGGTGAGGGATACAACTCCTCTCATGTATGCCGTGCCATTAATGATCTATGCCTGGTAGTCTTCCCGTGGAAAGCACAAAGAGAGCATGTGCCCTCCCCAAGGTGTCCTTTAAGTGAGCTATGCCTTGTAGTCCTCCTGTAGGAAACAGAGGGCTGTGCCAGCTATGCCAGCCCCAGGGCATCCCCTAAGTGAGCTATGCCTTGTAGTCCTCCTGTAGGAAACACTTAGAGAGCATATGTCAGCCCCAAGGCATACCCTAAGTGAGGTATGCATGGTACACTACATGTAGAAAACAGGGACCATGTGCCAGCCATAAGGCATTATCTAAGAGAGCTATGCATGGTACTCCTTCTGTAGGAAACAGAGAGCATATGCCTGCCCCAGGGCACCATCTAATTAACTTATGATTTGTTAGTCACCCTGTTGGAAGCACTAAGGAGGCACATCTATGTCCTGTTAGTGAGCTACTCTGTGAAAAGCACTTAAGGTCAGATCCGCAATGTGCCCTAAACATCTCAACACTCTACACTGAACTCCTACTGGATGGCGATGATCCTCATTCTGTTCTGCAGTGTGTTACCATCTTCCCAGTGAAACAACCTATTTTCAGTCACTTGTATCCATGATCCCATGTTTTCAGCTATTACCCAAAGCTTGTGACAATAGCTGAAAGGGTAGACAAAGACTGAGTGGTTATTTTACAGTTTCATCCTTTGAACCAGCTTTCACTCCACCACCACAGTCTGGTACAATGACTCCCGCATTACTCTTACTCTACCTACCTACCTACTGCTCAGCTTCCTGATCCTGTCAGTCTTTACTGTGAACAAGATGCCAGGACACTTAAACTCTTTCATTTCTGTCTTTTCTGCTCTTGTCTACCATCATGCCCTGAGAATGACACTTCAAAAATCCATGTCAATTCTGACCCACCATAAAATATACAACTGTACACTCTATATTCCTTGCCACCTCAGTGTAATTATTGTAATGTACTGCCAATACTATGATAAAATGCGTGTAATATAGCCATTGCCATGGACAGGAATGCACATCCCTTTAATGCAAATTAATAAAGTGTCTGTCCTATATGTAGCCATTGCTGGTATACAATCCCTAGCAATATGGTCAGGCATTGTTTTGTGCCTATAGATCACACAGTCACAATATCCTCTGAGCCAGGTATTAGCAGCAGTTCAACACAGTGTTCAGTTATGACATCAAGCATGCATTGCCTTTGTGATCAAAATATGCTATCCATTGGCGAGCTTGCATTACCAACACCCAAGCATGATTTACTACTAAAATAAGCATTACTCTCTCGCAGTTCTCAGTGCACAGTAACAAAAACTAGATCATTCATAATTAGTGCTCTGTTTGTATTTGTTAAATGGAATTGTCTGACTTAGCCATAACACATAGCATAGTCCAGGGAGAGAGTTGCTCCAAGACAATCACCTCAGAGAACATTCAGTTTAAGTATAATAGAATAAACTTCCAAATATATAATTCTGTCATATGAGAAAGTAGAGATAAATGCATATAGGGACTAATATTCAACCCAATCAATTGTATCATGATAATGAATCATAGAGAAGTATTGCAAGTATTAGATAAGGCTGACAATACTACATTGTGATTGGATATGGTAATAAAGAAACCGAGAAACTAAAAAAAATATTAAACTCACACATTCAGATTATATTGTTTACTTGGTGCACTTAAATCAGCTAATCTGTGATTATTATGCACAGACATAACACTGCAAGATATTAGGCTTACAGTGTGTCAGATGCTCTGTAAGAAAAAACGTACTTTTCAATTTACTTGTCTCATACCTGTGAAGCAACTTATCCAGGCATGTATTGATCTAAAACAAACTGTTCACAGACATGCTTCAGACGGGACCAAAATCCAGCACATTCATAATTAATTCAAAGCATTAGGACAGGCTAACACCCGAGTAACAGAAAGACAGACTTAGTGTAATCCAAGCAGGCCAGCAGACTGACTGTCTGTACTCCAAAGATGAAGTTACACAGAATGCATACAATACAGAGGCCTTGATAAAGTTTTCTATATGGGGAAGGGAATACCATATCTGAGCTGTATATTAATGCTGATTTAGCAGCTGCTGAATAAGGCAGAGATCAAACATAATGCATCTGGCCATACTCAATGAATATGCAAGACTTTGGCATCATTTCCACTAAGAAAGCTCTTCTGATATAGTTCAAAGGATATCAAGGAGATATAAGGAGGGATGGCATTTTGATGTAGATTTGTAGAGCTGCACAGTGTATAAATAAATCACTACTTTTTCTCTGAAGGACTGATATCAAGTTCATCTGTTATGGTGGTGTTTTGGGAAGGCAGAGTTTCGGATATCAGTGGGTAAGATTTTAGCATCACATATCAGCTATGTAGATTTGCGTGAAAGTGGATTATTCATGCCAAAATCAGATTATCTGCTTAATGGAGCATTAGCGATTGAGAGTTACAGTGAATATGCCAATATGCATTCATCTTATATTAGAGGCAATAATGTAATTCCAAATTCACAATGCATCTGCGCGCTAGAAATACAATTGCCTAAGTAATGTTGACCATGCATTCCCTTAGTTGTATGAATAACTGAAATAGAAACAGAACCTGTTGTGTGTCTGCTATCAGGCATCAGCAGCTATACACAATATATGTATTTGTGCATTGTTTTTTTCCCTGTACAGTGCAAAGTTTGATTTACCCTTTCTGCACTGTCTGAGAACTTCCTTGTTTTGCCATCTGACATGAACAGGTCATGCTGGAGAGATAGATACATTTTCCAGAGACTGCCACTTCTCTGGAACAAGCTTCCAATTCACGTGAAATAGAGTACCTTCCTCACCCTCTTCAAATGCAACCCAGATCAATAGATGGGTGACAGCAAATTCACTTCTAGGGTGGGCTCCTGTCCCTCTTGGACAAAGGAAGTCATTATTAACTACCATAGACATTTACCTCTGTGAACTTCACTCACCTAACCACTAACAATTGTAACAACTCAGGATAAATATGGTTAGGCTTGTAAGGGCTCTAGGGCCATTAGGCTAGTAACCAGCTATGAATCTGATTAATGTACTAGTTTGGTGGGGAGGTGATATCCATTTAGAGTATATCAGAGTCTGTTCTGGTGCTCTCTTACAGCACTGCCATTGATTGCTGTTCTCAAAAGAAAGTGAACTGCCAAAATAAAAGTGGAGTAGAAGGGGTGAGGATAGGGTAGACAATGGACTTCTGATATCTATATTCATTTTTAGTGGGGGATGTCAATGGCAGGCTTCACTTTTACAGGAATTTTCTGATTTTGGAAAGCATTTTATTAGCTGCTTGACTACTTTGCTTTTGCCAAGCTGTGCTCTACTTTCCACTCATTGACTGGTGCTGTAGCAAAAGGGCTCTGAACAAGACAAAGAAAAGATTACTTGAGCAATATCATCAGTGTTTGCAGTCTGAGTACTATCATCAGTGTTTCTGGAGTGAGCATTGTAATTAGTGTTTGCAGTGTGACTGATGTCATCAGTGTCTGAAGAGTGAGCACTGTGCATCAGTGTCTGCAGTACTAGTGCTGTTCATCAGTGCTTGTGGTGCCAACTTTATCATCAGTGTCTGCAGCATGACAGCTATTCATCAGTGTTTGCAGTGTGAGTGCTGTTATCAGTGTTGATGGTGTGAGCTGTGTCATCAGTGTCTGTGGCATGAGTGCTGTTCAACAATGTCTGTGAAGTGAGTGTTATTCATCAGTGTTTGTGGTGAGTATTCTCATTGGTGTTTGCAGTGTGAGTGCTGTCATCAATGTTTGTGCATGAGCTTTGTCATTTGTGTTTGTGGCATGAACACCATCATCAGTGATAATGGTGGGAGTACTGTCATCAATGTTTACTGTCAGAGCACTGTCATCAATGTTTACAGTGGGAGCACTGTAGTTAGTGCTTGTGGTGTGAGCTCTGTCATCAATGATTGTGGTGTAAGAATTATAATCAGTATCTGCCATGTGAACACTATCAGTGTTTGCAGTGTGACCTCTGTCATCAGTGTTTGTGGTGTGACCTCTGTCATCAGCTGTGGGAATACTGTCATCAGTGTATACTGTGTCAGCGCTGTCATCAGTGTTTACAGTGGGAGTGCTGTCATCAGTGTTTGTGGTGTAAGAACTATCAGTATCTGCCATGTGAACACTGTCATTGGTGTTTGTGGATTGAGTGTTGTCATCTGTGTGTGCAGTGTGATCACTGTCATCAGTGTTTGCAGTGTGAGTGCTGTCATCAGTATTTACAGTGGGTATGCTGTCATCAGTGGTTATGGTGAGAATGTTGTCATAAGTGTTTGTGGTGTGAGCTCTGTTATCAGTGTCTGCAGAGTGAGCATTGTTCATCAGTGTTTGCAGTGTGAGTGCTGTCATGAGTGTTTGTGGTGTGAGCACTGTCATCAATGATTGTGGTGTAAAAACTATAATCAGTATCTGCTGTATGAACACTGTTATCAGTGTTTGCAGTGTGATCTCTGTTGTCAGTGTTTTCACAGTGACATCTGTCATCGGTATCTGCTGTGGGAACACTGTCTTCAGTCTTTACTGTGTTAGCGCTGTCATTAGTGTTTACAATGGGAGTGCTGTCATCAGTGTTTACAGTGGGAGTGCTGTCATCAGTGTTTCTGGTGTAAGAACTATCAGTATCTGCCATGTGAGCATTGTCATTGGTGTTTGCGGATTGAGTGTTGTCATCTGTGTGAGCAGTGTGAGCTATGTCAATGATGTTTGTAGTGTGAGTGCTCTCATTCGTATTTACAGTGGGTGTGCTATCATCAGTGTTTATGGTGAGAATGTTGTTATAAGTGTTTGTGGTGTGAGCTCTGTCATCAGTGTCTGCAGAGTAAGCATTGTTCGTCAGTGTTTGCGGTGTGACCGCTGTCATCAGTGATTGCGGTGTAAGAACTATCATCAGTATTTGCCATGTGAACATTGCCATCAGTGTTTGCAATGTGAGCTCTGTCACCGGTGTTTGTGGTGTGAGTGCTGCCATCAATGTTTGCAGTGTGAGAGTTGTCATCACTGCTTGCAGCATGAGTGCTGTCATCAGTGTTTGCGGGGTGAGCTCTGTCATCAGTGTCTGCAGAGTGAGCACTGTTCATCAGTGTTTGTGGTGTGAATGCTGTCATGAGTGTTTGCAGTGTTAGCTGTCTCACCAGTGTTTGTGGTCTGAGCACTGCCATCTGTGTTTGCAGTGTGAGCATTATTCATCAGTGCCATTGCATGAGTGCTGTTCATCAGTGTATGCGGTGTGAGCCCTGTCATCAGGGTTTGCAGTGTGAGCTCTGTCATCAATGTCGGTGGTATGAGTGCTGTTCATTAGTGTCTGTGGCATGAGTGCTGTTCATCACTGTCTGTTGCGTGAGCACTGTTCATCAGTGTTTATAGTGTGAGTGCTGTCATCGGTGTTTGCAGTGTGAGTGCTCTCATCGGTGTTTGAGATGCGAGTATTGTTATTGGTGTTTGTGGTGTGATTACTCTCATCTGCGTTTGTGGCATGAGATCTGTCATTGGTGTTTGTGGCATGAGCATTGTCATCAGTGATTATGGTGAAGGTGCTGTCGTGACTGATTACAGTGTGAACACTGTCAGTGTTTGCAGTGTGAGCTCTGTCATCAGTGTTTTTATGTATGAGCACTGTCATTAGTCCTTGTGGTGTAAGAACTGCCATCAGCATCTGCCATGTGAATACTGTGATCAGTGTTTGCTGTGTGAGCTCTGTTATCAATGTCTGCAGAGTGAGCACTATTCATCAGTGTCTATGGAGTAAGCTGTGTTGTCAGTGTCTGCTGAATGAGCACTGTTCATTAGTGTTTGCGATGTGAGCACTGTCATCAGTGATTATGGTGTAAGAACTGTCACCAATATCTGCCATGAGAACACTTTCATCAGTGTTTGCAGTGTGAGTGCTGTCATCAGTGTTTGTGGTGCGAGCCCTGTCAGTGTTTGCAGTGTGAACTGTGGCATCAATGTTTGCGGAGTGAGCACTGTCACCAGTGTTTGCGGAGTGAGCATTCTTCATCAGTGTTAGGTGTGAGTTCTGTCATCAGTGATTCTGGTGTAAGAACTGTCATCAGTATCTACCATGTGAATACTGTCATCGGTGTTTGCAGTGTGAGCTCTATTATCAGTGTTTGCGAAGTGAGCACTGTCATCAGTGTGTGTGTAGTGTGAACTCTGTCATCAGTGTCTGACATGTGAGCGCTGTTAGGAGTGCTTGTGGTGTGCACCTGTAGGTGTTGGAGAACAGATAGTTGTGTTCTGTGTTTATGAAGTTCATGAGCTTTGCTAGATGCATTATATTACAAGATGTATTGTTTAGATGATCAAACACCTAAACATTGAACTTGTAATATCGAACCTAAAAACAGCGAATGGCACAGGGAAAGACATCCATTGGCCACGAAAATAAAAAAAATAACTACACTCAAACTAAACTCTGCCCCCCACACACCTAAACATTCAAACTTGTAATATAGACCCTTATAAGGAGATATGCATTTATATCCAATATGGCATGGAAGAAGGTACATCTAAAATAAGCATGTTTCAATACGGACCAAGTACTTCAATGTATATAGCTAATACCCTTAGTAGGCCATGCTTCCCAGAGTGAAAAGAAGATTTGGTAGAGAAAAGTTTGAAAGCTCTGTGCATTATTTCACTACTGTATACTATCAATTGAGAAGCTAGATGTGCTAAAAATAATGCAATTTCTGTTGGATGCAGTTATGAATAGTTATGAATAGGTCACCAGCCAATACTGCTAGTTCATTATAATATATTTATTTATTTATGTTAGAATTTGATAACTGGGTAGGTGAGATTCTCCATAAACTCTTTTCAGTCATGACCTGGGAAATAATAATAATGACAATACTTAAAACCAGTACTATGAATGAAGTTTAAACTCAAGTAAAAAATACAGAAATGCAATTCAGGAAGTAACTACATTAGAAAAGAGGTATGGAAGAATTAAAAATTAAAAGAAGAAATTCACAATACATAAAACTATTAAGATTTAACCATTTCACATTTCAGAATTTCCATGCACAAAATATACAAATATATATACGCATTATATTGTAGTATGAAGGAATACATGCTGCTACTAGCTGCACTTGCAATTAGCCAGTGTTTCTAAAGCAGGTGCATTTAGCTTCTTTAAACAGGTGTTGGTTGAGATGTGTTTTTTTTAATGTGTTTGGAGTTTCTAGGTTTTTTTATGTCTGTACTTAACTGTAGGTAAATATACTTTTCCTACCATGATGAGCTTTCAAATGCATGAGGCTTAATGTTAAGAGGTGGCACAGAGTTATCTTTGCCGCTCAGATATACTGCATTGTGCCATACGAAATCCAATGCTGGACTTCAAACTAATCACCCTAAGATGCCTGACCAGAATGGGCAGATGGCTCAGAGATGTGAAATCTGCAATATGTCTAGAAATCAGAAAAAAAAGAGAAATGATACTACATGAAATATCAGATCTTCCGAGGATAGCAGTAGCAGTGTATGTATTTCAATATATATATGTCACTGTTTTCTATGTTTTGATTGTAATTCATAATTCCCAGAAGTAGCACACACAGGTATGTGACACTACAAGTCATAACATTATTGTGATAGTGAAATAAGTCTTCGCTGGACCTACCAGCTATGGTAATATCAGACAGTGATAATAAATATATAGCAAAGCCAAGCTCAAACAATTACATTAATAAATATATACTATAGATTATTAAATGCATATTTAAGATTGCTTCATTATATAGTTATTTAATTTTCTGTCAGTCTTGTACTTATGCAGAACTGTGGACAAGCAGAATGTGTGGTCAAAATAAAAACATATGACAGCTCTGAAATTTCATATTACTATCTTTCAGTTATGGTATAACAATATGTATGGCAAAGTCTGTACTAACACTGCATAGTCAAACTATGGAACTCTAACCCAAATTCAATCAAAACTATATCTAGCTTCCACGTATTTAAGTCCTCTCAAAGAATGTCTTAGTACCTCATGGCACTCAGGGCTATGCTCATACACCTCACTTAAGTCCTCTCAAAAAATGTCTTACTAACTCATCGCACTCAGGGCAATGCCTATACACCTCACCTGTATCAACAAATCTTTCACATTCATAGCAACTGCTCATCATAACTATCTTTATTTTTCAATATCGGGTCTATCTTAAAATCGCAAAGAGGAGCTACATCAAACGATGATTCAGCGACTTATAAAGATCGAAGTCTGAAAATAGTGAAGGCTCAGGCCAGCGATTTTTTTCCCAGGGAAAAAAAATCTCTTGGCCTGAGCCGTAGCATTGCCCTTTACCCCACAGACTTGGTATATTTAGTTAGGGGGGTGTGGGGGCCATAGCCCCCATGTTGGGTCGTGTGGTCGAAGCCCCCCACTTAGTTATGTTTTAAATAGTGTGTGCGTGTGTTTGGTACTAGCAATTTCTTTCCCAGGGAAAGAAATCGCTATTTTGACCATTCGTGGTTTAGTGCATTCGGTCTTTATGTGTCGCTGAAGAGGTGTTTGATGTAACACCTCTTCATGATTTTAATATAGACCCTTCAAAACCTGCCTTCTCCCCATTCATGGGAGTGGGGAGGCTTATATCTTTTTTATAACCTTTTTTATTTCATAGCATAATAGACTATACTTCTAATACTTTTATATATACTGATTGTCATATTTAATTGACATTTTTATTACATCACTGATATCTCTTCATGCTTTATTGTACCCTATGATCTCCATTGTCAAATTGTATGTATATATGCTTTTTCTTCTTAAATTACATCTATACTACTGTTTTTTCATGTTATCTAACTAGCTGGAGCTTTTATCCCCAGGCTTCTGCTGAAAATGGGTACTTATAACCTATCTGGACTTTACCGGTAAACAAATTCAGTAAACAAATAAAATATACCTCTCAACTCTCCAGATGTTTGCAGAATGTCCAGATTTTAACCTCATAATTTTGGTCTCTTCCTCATAACATTTGTGGTTTTCTAACAACTCATTGAGGACTGAAGTCACTAAATAAGGACATACATTTGAGTTTCAGACTTCTTATCCTTCAAAAAAATGCATGCTAATATAAAAACTGTTATCCTAGCAGCTTTCTTAGTTTGTAAGCATAATATTTAAAATCTGTTCCTGATTTTGGGCCTTTGTCCCCAGATTATTTTGCCTTTGTCCAGATTTCTCACACTTAGAGGTTGAGATGTATGATGGAATATAAAAATATGTTTGTAATCTATAGGTTTATTAGTCCCACCAAATAAAAATGATACAATTGAGCTACTGAAAGGGAGGCACTGTAGGCAGAATTTTTAATATTAACTCCTCCAAGTCTTTCTAATACCATGATGGACCCCATTCCTAAGTCAAAGTACAACTGAAGTTCATAAAATTAGTGTTATTTCAATCTTTGATGTCAGCCAAAAGTGCTCTTCGCAGCACCCGCAATAATGACTGCTTCTGCAATTCGTATGGGGTTACATGGATTGATGACATATCTAAATACAATTGTAGATTCTTTTTTATTAAATGGATCGGTAACATATATAAATACAATTGTAGATGCCCTTTTATAAGGGTCTATATTAGAACACTGAACATTCAAAATGTCGAGTGTTCTAATATCGAACCCTAGCAATCGAAAATACAAAACATAGAACATTCGGAACAGCAACTTTTTTCCCTAGGGAAAAAATTTGCTGTTCCAAAACACATACACACAACACAAGCACACCATACAAACAGCAATCCACACACATGCACCTAAACTCTCACACCTAACCCTACACTAAACTATACATACACCATTAACTATCCACTTACCTTAACCCAAACCCTAACCCTAAGGTCTGTCACTATCACACAGCCCCCTCACCCGCGCCCTGACCATAACTCACCTACCCTGCCCTAACCCTCACATCCACACAATCGCACACTTACCTGACCCACACCCTAACCTTAACTCACCTAACTCGCCCTAACCCACATGTCCACACAATCGTACACTTACCTGAACCCGACCTGTAACTTTCCAACAGAGTGCTGAAAATACCAAAGCAACATAAACGGACAACCGAATTCTTTCCCTAGGAAAAATTTTGGTTTTCTGTTTCTTCGATATTTTCAGCGTTCGCTGAAAACGGGTCGATATTATAACACTCGACGTTTCAAATGTTCAGTGTTCTAATATAGACCCTTTTATAGGTTCATAGGTTCATACTAGGCTATCTGCCCTAGGGCATTTATAAGCCTAGCCAGAATGTGTTTGGCTTTCGCCACCCATTTTAAATTTATTTTGCTGTGCCCTTTTTCAAGGTTAGTATACTGTGCCTCTGTCTAACAGTGACACAGAAGTGATACCCGGGGTAAACCTACGATCTCCCATCCACTCATCAGGATTCCTCTTGAAGAGAGTCAATGAGGGACTCTGCCTAACCTGGACTGGGATTTTATTCCAGAGTGAAGGGAGCCTCTGGGTTATGAATCTGTCCCTCCAGCATGTCCTATTTATTTCAGTGCTGAGGTTCAAGTCTCTTGAGCGCGTAGCTCGATGGGATTTGGATTTTCTGAGGTGCAGCATGTCCATTAATTCCGGGTTGGACATGGCTTTATACGTCAGGCATAGATCACCTCTGAACAGGCGGTATGCCACTGAGTAGAGCTGGAGTTTCTTTAACCGGGCAGTATATGGCATCTGTTTGAGCCCTTTGATCCTCTTAGTGAGGTTCTTTTGGGGTCTTTCCAGTTGCTGCAGGTGTCTGGTAAGGTACATCCCAAAAGGGGCATTGTACTCAATTATGGGCCTGATGAGGGATGAGTAAAGAGGCACGATGACCTCCCCTGATCTAGATGTGAATCCCTTCATGATTAGGTGGGCTATATAAAATGTTTTTCTAACCACTTTGGCCACGTGGTTGTCAAATGAGAGATTGCTATCAACTTGGATCCCCAGGTCCCTAATTACTTCTTCTGTACTTAATGGATTACCACCTATGTGGTAATTTGTGGGCACTTTGTTTTTGCCAAAGGGGATGATTATACACTTTTTGGCATTTAGCTTGAGGCCATGGCTCTGGCCCCAGTTGTCTGTTTCTCTGAGGCCCTTTTGGAGGATGCTTGTGTCGGCTGGAGAGTCGATTATGGCGCCCAGTTTGCAGTCATCTGCGAACTTGGTCAGCCACAGTCCTTCCGTGTTGGCCT
The DNA here is from genome assembly GCF_019279795.1 of Protopterus annectens. Classification (NCBI taxonomy): domain Eukaryota; kingdom Metazoa; phylum Chordata; order Ceratodontiformes; family Protopteridae; genus Protopterus; species Protopterus annectens. The sequence continues at coordinate 647,874,766 of NC_056748.1, forward strand.
GTACCGCCATGAAATATATACCCATAAGACCCATTGCTCCTATTACTATTGGAACTGTCTGAGTATCTTTCTTCCACATTGTTGTCATTTTTGCCTACAGATCCTGATATTTTATGACTTTGTGTCTCTCTGTATGCAAGACACTGTAGTCACTGGGTGTAGCAATTTCAATGATCAATGCTACTTTTGTCTTCTTTTCTTGGACCACTATATCCGGCTTTCTAGCATCTATCTTTTGAACTGTTGGGAATGGGTAATCCCTTTGTGATATAAACTTCATCATTTTCCATGATGCTTTGTGGCTCATGTTTCCAGTGCTTTTCAGCCACTTCAATATCACAATGTGTGCACAAACCCCAGTGCAACAGTCCTGCCACATTATTATGCCTTCCAGTATACCGTCATAGGTTCATAGGTGTGTACTAGGCTAATGGCCCTGGAGCCTATATAAGCCAAGCCCAAGAAAATTCCCTGGCATCATGCCACCCAAAGTTAGTTCCCAGTGCCCCTATCAAGCAAAGCCACTGAAGTGATCCCTGGGGTGAACTTCCTATTGCCCATCCACTCGTCAAGATTTCTCTTAAAGAGGGCCAGTGAAGTGCTCTGCTTGACGTGAATGGAAAGTTTGTTCCAGAGTATGGGAAGTTTCTGGTTTAGGATCTGTTTCTGTTTATTGTGGTAATGAGGTTTAGGTTCCTGGAGCACGTAGCATGGAGGGATTTGGATCTCTTTAGGTGTAGCATATCTAGCAGCTCTGAGTCAGATGTGGCTTTGTAGGTCAAGCACAGATCGCCTCTAAGTAGGCGATAAGAGACAGAGTATAGCTGGAATTTTTTGAGTCTGTCCATATAGGGCATGTGTCTAAGGTCTAAGATCCTCTTAGGGAGATATTTTTGTGACCTTTCCAGTTGTTGTAGGTGTCTAGTGAGATACACACCAAATAGGGCATTGTAGTCTATAACAGGTCTAATGAGGGATGAGTAGAGAGGGATTATGACCTCTTTCTTCCTGGATGAGAAACCTTTTGTAATGAGATGTGCCACATAGAAGGACTTTGACTACAGTAGCAACGTGGATATCAAAGGAGAGGTTGCTGTCAACCTGTGTCCCCAGGTCTCTTATCACACCTTCAGATTTTAGAGGACTACCGCCTATGTGGTAGTTCATGGGCACCAAATTTTTCCCAAAGGGAATGACAGTGCACTTTTTGGCATTGAGCTTAAGGCCATGGTCCTGGCACCAGTCACTGGTGTCAGTGAGGCCTTTTTGTAGAATGTCTACATCAGTTGGTGAATCAATAATGGCTCTCAGTTTGAAATCATCTGCAAACTTGGTCAGCCAGAGTCCCTTTGTGTTGGCATGAACTTCAGAGAAGAATATGCCAAACAGGAGAGGACCTAGGACCGATCCCTGTGGGACACCACTTGTAACTGGTCGGTAGTCAGATTTGGAGTCCGCTACTTTCACAGAGTGGGTTCTGTCAGTGAGCCAGATGGCAACCCATCTTATGACAAAGGGATTTATGCCTAGTTTAGTGAGTTTATTTATGACTCCTGAGTGAGGGATGGTGTTGAAGGCCTTGGAAAGATCTAGGTAGGCTGTGTGAACTACCTTGCCCTCATCCACAGCTCTTTTGACAGACTATCAGGTTGAGCAGGCATGATCTAACTTCACAAACTCAAATTGTGTGGAGTCAAGAGTTTGGAGATTCCCTATGTCCTTATTTATAAGGTCTATAATGATCTGATCCATAGCCTTACATATCAGACTCGTCAGGCTAACGGGGTGGTAGTTCACAGGGTCTGTAGTTGCTCCCCCTTTGTGGAGAAGGATGACCATAGCAGTGTGCCATTTGGTGGGAACAAAGCCTGAAATGAGGCTGTGATTGAACAGGGTACTCAGGTGTAGTGCCAGTTCCCTTTGTAATTCATGTAGAACACAGCCAGGGATATTATCAGGTCCCATGGAAGCTGTATTCTTGGCTTTGGAAAGTGCAGTTTTTACCTGTATAGCCATGATAATAGGGACTTGGCATTCCTCAGGTATTGTGATAGGCCCTTTAGGGGGGTGAAAGGGGGGGGTAAAGTTCACGCTGAACCTGTCGGCCAGTATGTTGGTAATATCAGTCCTTATGCTTTTAGTATGTCACAACCAGCAACAAGTTCTGCGACTGTTTCCAGTTTGGTTTTACAAAACCTACAGTTGTCTGTTTCTCCCACATGTTCAATGGACTTTGTAAACCAGGGTGTACGTAGCCCACTATCTTGGGCTGCCAACATTAACCTTTCATCTCCTGGTTTAAATTTGCCTCTCTTTAATCATTCCTGCATTCATTCCTGATCAACATGAGGTTCTTCCAGAAGTTTTCTATACTTGCAACTATATTTATGCTTTTTTCCACATTTCTTACCTTCTCATCTGGCGCTTCACCTTATATTCTTTCTTTTGTTTTTTGGCACATTCAGTTTCTGCCTGATTTTTATCTACTTCTGGTTTGATCTCTATTACTACTTGATGTTGATATGCTTCTGCTAAAATAAGCAGAGAAGTCATCTTAGATTTATTCTCCTCTTGTTTCAAAACTTTCACAACATTTGGGTCTTGTGAGGTCAGCAGATGTGTGGAGTCCCACAATTGCAGATCTATACATGTAATCATTTTCAAGGAGGCACATCCCTCCTTTGGAAAGAGGAATATATAGTCTTGGTATACACTGATTTTTTATAAATCATTTGGTGAGCATGAAGCATTCTTCTTGTTTTCCTATCTAATCTATCCAACATGTTTTGGGGCCAATCAATCACTCCAAAACTGTAAGTAAGGACAGGAAGAGCAAATTGGTTTGGATTTTGTTCCTAGATGTCAACGCTGTTTTCAGAATTAATTTAAGTCCTCTAAAGTATTCCTTACTAAGTTTTATTCATATTTGTTCATGTTTTATTGTTGATCCTTCATCAATTCCAAAATATTTATGCACTCCCTCTTGCTCAAGTTCTTTTATATCACATTCTTGTCCCAAACTGATGTTTTCCTGCTGCTGCAGTTTTTCTGCTTTAAAGGTTGCTTTTGCACACTTATCAAGACCAAATGACAATCTTATATCATCTGAAAAAGTTTTGACAACCTGCAGTTGTGCTTTCAGTTTCTCATCTGATGAGCTATATAGCTTTAAATCATCGACAAAGAGAAGATGAGGTCTTTACACTTTGTTGTTTTTTAGGAGCCAAATTGTAGCCATGGACTAAGCTGTTAAGTAAACAGCTTAATGGGTTAATGGCAAGGCAGAATAGCAACGGTGACAGAAAGCCACCCTAGAATATCCCCGTTTTAATTTTTATCCCTGGGATAATAATCTGTCCTTTATCATGGCTTAATTGCAAAGTGGTCTGCCACTGTTTCATGGTCGCTGTAATGTAGTCGATCAGTGTAGGGTGTATCTTATACATTTATAAACACTCTTATCCATGAACGTGGGATATTATCAAATGCTTTTTTATAGTCAATCCATGCCATACTTAAATTCTTCCCCTTTTTGCAGTTCTCCAATACTTTATTTAACAACAAATTATCCTTTGTTCCACATCACTTTTTTTATTGCCCTTTTTGTTCTACTGCCATAATTGAGTTTTCTTCTAAATGACTATAAACTCTGTCAGCATCAGTTTCCATGTATAGTTTATATGTCGCTGGAAGGCAAGTTATTGGTCTATAATTTTTAGGGTAGCGTGCAGGTTCATTCTCAAGTAGGAGCATTGTTTTACCTGTTGTTAGTTAGGTCGGTTCAGGGTGTGCATATAAATAGTTCTTACTCATGGCTAAATCTTCATCAAAGGTGTTAATACTTTTAACCAAAAATTCGGTACTGCATCCGGGCCTGGGTTTTTTTATTTATTTATTTTACATTTGTTAACTGGGAAAGTCCAACTGGACACAGATCCATTTTCAGCGGAGGCCTGGGGAGAAAAGCTCCAAGAACATTACATACAAGAAAATTTTACATACATACACAGCTCTAGACATTTAATAAACACATAGCAATGTCCAACTTTCAATACCATAATGTGCAGTTTTACAATTTATTAAGAAAAATAAAGAACATAGGTTAATAATATTAGGCATTAAGAAGTATTTTTTTATAGTAATGGTTAATTACTATAATATAATGGTTAATTAATTGGGGTTTTCCAATTAGAGGCTTTTCTTAACTTTATTTCAATCTCTCTGGCTGTTACTTCATCCCATTTCATATCCTGCACCATTAAACTTCTTATTCTTTTTTTTTTTTTTTTTACTTTTTCTATCCATTTAGCATCTTTGATATGTTCCACAGGATCTTCATAGATAGATACTTCTCCCTCCAAAATGTATCTATTTCCTCTTTTCTTGATGGTCTTTCAATTCCTTTTACCTTTTTTCCCAATTCTCTATAAAACTTTTTGGGTCATCAATAAATTGCTTATTTTGTACTTTTCCTTTATATTTATCCGTGTATCTTCTAAGTTTTTCCACCTCTGGTGAAATTGTTAGTTTATTTGCAGTAGTGCATGATAGATCCTAGTCTGTTGTAATACTGTGCATTGCTTTTATTACAATAAAACTTTAAAGATTAATCTTAAGAATAAGTAAGAGAATGTGTGAAGAAATTGCTCTTAAAGTCCATTAAAGTAATGTACTTGCCACAGTGGTTTGTTAAGCCAAACAACAGAGATCATACTATGAGAAAGAAATAGAAAGAATCGATTAAGAAATCTGATATGGAAGAAGTTCAGACATCTAACCATCAGTATTCCCAGGTCGTATCTCAAACTCTGAGTTAAATAAATTAACACCACATTTTCAATGTGAAAATGTTTTCCCAAAGTCATTTCAAGATTTGGACAGTCAGAAAGCTGTCCAGCATGATCCTAATGCTAGTGTGGATGTTCAGCTAGTTACAACTCCAAACAATGTCATAGATTAAGATCAACACACTGTGAAAGAGTATTATAGGTATGAAATTATATAATATGGGTACTGTATACACACACACACACACACACGTGTGTGTGTGTGTGTGTGTGTGTGTGTGTGTGTGTGTGTGTGTGTGTGTGTGTGTGTATATATATATATATATATATATATATATATATATATATATATATATATATATATATATATATATATATATATATATATATATATATATATATATATATATAATATGATTTATCTTTGGTTGGTTGACAAACATGAACATCAACATCTGAAAGGTAAACCACACTACTTCAACAATGGAAAAGTTAATGACCTACTACACGTGCTGAGAAGGAGCTTCAGAACATGCAAACATAATAAAAAAAAACACAAAAAACTATTTTTGCAGGGGCATATTAAATATACTAATTCTGAGATCACACAATCTCTGGGGAAGGGGAATATTACCTTACCCAGAGATTGCTGATCTCGTAGACCTGTCAACTATCTGCAGAGTCAACTAAATGCAGTTGATTATACTGATGTTGACCAAATTTCCTGTCAACCAACTTAACCAATACATACACACACACACACACACACACACACACACATATATATATATATATATATATATATATATATATATATGTGTGTGCGTGTGTGTGTGTATATATATATATATATATATATATATATATATATATATATATATATATATATATATGTAGACACATGCACAAACACACAGAATCTATGTAAATATTGAAGCAAGTATTTTCTATAAACAGTGCATTACTGTTTCAGCTCTTATTGTACTGTTGTAACTTGTGGATCATATAACACAGTACAGGTGTACATTTTTTGATCTGTGTAGTTATACCTGTCAGCCTCTGAGTATTAAAAATAACAACACTAGCCCTTAAAAATCCTACAGAGGTTCAGAAAAATGATAGATAATCTTCATATAGCCTTAGTTATTTATTTAATAAGATATGTTCCCAGAACCAAGTCTGACTTTATGTGCAAATCCATAAATCCATCAGGAAAAAGGTTAAATCTGAGGGTTAAAAATCATAGTGCTATAAATAAATCATAGCAGGTTAGAGGTATGTGTGGATTTAATTGTAACTTGTAAACATTATTGCATCTTTCTTTTAAAAAAAAGGTATATATAGCTTATTTGATCTTATGTATTAACTATAGTGATGGTACTATAGCTAAACTTTAGGGTGATGCAGCAGTACTTGGATCTGTGCGCCACATGATGACATCATCAGTACAGGCCTGTGAAGACTGTTGAATGTAAATCATGTCTAATAGTGCTTCATCAGATCTTCTAAACTATTGTAGGTTTTAATGTGTACGTATACCACAGTCTTTACTAGACTGGGCAAATGTGAGGGTTTTGAAAATGTGTCTTATCAGCTAAGGGAAAAGACAAAAGTTTGCCAATGGCAGAGTAATAGTATTGTGCAACTTGAACAGTGATAGGAAACTACTCTGCTCAGTTTGTTGAGCTACAGTAATGCTCATGGTGAGATGCAGGAACAGAAAGTATCAGCTCCAGTTAACTAATATGAAGCTCATTTTAAGTAAATATTGCTGATGTTTTGGTTCCTGATTTTAGGAATTCTTGTTAATCATAGTTGCTTACTAAAAATATCAGATTCATATGACTGTAATGCATCAGGGTATGTGGTGTTTATGCTGTCAATGGTTAATTCTTATTCCTAGTATTAAAGTCAGAATATCCAATCGCTATGCCCAAAAGTCTTGATACAGTATTAATATAAATGACAAAAGGACACTGATGGTTGAGCTGACTAAAGCTTGCATCAGTGCAGATGATGCTGGTATTGGCATGTGTACACCTTTACAAGATGGGCTGCACTGCGCTAATGTAGCACAAAGGCTTGTCATTGTGAGTGGATCTAAGCAGGATTAGTTGCCATGATTTGTAGAACAGGTGTTTATCAGTGCTAAATACTGGCACAAGTGTGAATAGACATCTGTGTGAATGTCCCATCACTGGAGCCAAACAGGCTTATCAGTGCTGAATACTATTACAGGTACAAATTGGCATCTGTGGGACTGGCTCCAATGATGAGGCACAAGGTCTTGTCAGTGTGAATGGACATTTGTGAGACTGGCTGCCAAATGTTAGTGCTGAACATTAGCACATGTGTGCATGGAACTTCTCAGGACTGGCTGTTATGAAATGCTACAGTGGTTTGCTGCAGTACTGCTTTGTAAATGAAATTGGCCATCTTTGTCATATCGACTTTTTGAAATACATGACTGTGGCCAAATATAAGGCTGTGTGATGTAGTGTGGCAAAGATTTTATCTACTGCAATCAAAAATTCATTGTTAGAAGACTAAAGTTTGTTTTATCAAGCAAACAATTTATATGCACCCAAATCCCATACAAAGCCTCTGCTATATAATAAAATGATGCAAGAATGTGACAGAAGCCTTGTTGCGGTAATTATATTATTCCTGCTGAATTACAATTTAAGTTCCTTGATATTTAATATGATGAAAAACTAAAACTGAGACAAAAGCATATATGTTTATATGACCCAAATTTTTTTTCTCTGCTTGACACAATGAATGAGAACTTCCTGTTGTCATTATTTGTATGACCATTCTAACAACTGTTAATACCTCCTTGTGGAATTAGCTAGGAATAATCTTGTTTCACTCAATCACCATTCAGTTACTCAAAATTAAAGATTTAAATCATGTAAGGTTGCAAGCTTAAAACAAAATCAATCTCAGTGTTGCAAGAAAAAAAAAATTCTCATTTCACATATCAGTGGTTATAGAAAGACGTATGTGTAGTTAGCTTCCATGTCAACTGTTTTATTTTTTCCCATTGAAAGGATGGTCCAGTCACCCCATTTCCTCTTCGGGAGTGGTGGGGGTTTTCTAAAAGTGCCTGATAGGTTTTGTAACAAATAAAGAAGAATATTGTTTCTAGATTTGGTAAGAGGATTCACCAGTGTTTTGGTTATTATTTAGTTGCCAGATTATAACCATTTTACTGTCTTGTTTTGTTTTTCTTTCCTTGTGTAAGGCTATAACTTTTCTATTCCATCTATGTTATTCATGTTTCATAACTTTTATTTAGTTTATTCTTTGTTAATTTAAGTATATTTTTTCTGTGAAAAAATACAACTGGTGGGAAAAAAACTAATGCAGAGCAATTGCTTAAGCAATGACACCAAAAAGCATTGCATATCATATCAAATGCAATGTAATCTGAACATTTTTACATTTACATCCATTGCATTTGTGTAGCAACAGAAGACAATGGGCTTGTCTAGTCTGCTTTTGTAAGTGCCTTAATATTTCACTTTCTTCCTTGTCCTTTTTGACCTGTCCCATGCCCTCTTTAATATGTCTACAGATTTATTCCACACCACCCATTTTGGTAATCTCTTCCATATCTCAACAGTCCTCTCTATCATAAAGTACTTTTAGAGATCCCTTAAGTAGCTAAAGCTTACAATCTGCTGCATATACTTCCCCCTTCCACCTCTGGCCTTCCTATTCAGAATGATCACTTCACATCTCCCCTAATGGCTCACGATTGTAAGTCCAAGACAGAATGAGCTTTAAACCTCACGACTGAACTATGTACCTGTTGTGTGTGTGTGTGTGTGTGTGTGTGTGTGTGTGTGTGTGTGTGTGTGTGTGTGTCTGTATGGGCACTCCAGGTGAAATTCATGTGCAAGTGTCTACAAGAACACAGCTAAGCTCTTTGCTAGCTCTACATTTATTTATTTATTTATTTATTTATTATTTATTGACATTTGTTGACCAGGAAAGTCCACTGGGTCAGAGACCCATTTTCAGTGAAGGCCCGGGGAGAAAAGCTCCACAAGAAATAAAATACAGAAATAACATTACATATGGGTGTTTAGAGAGATCATTAAGCACATGCACAGAGGTTAAATACAATGTTTCAAAAAGATGTCAAATACAATACAATACAAAAAAAGCAAAATTAAAGAACAGTATTGCAAAGTTCAAAGCACAATACAATAAATACAAATTAGATACAGTAATACAAGAGTTAAAAATTTGTGTTAGTAGAGGAGAGTGTTTCAATGTTTAAATGGAGTGGAGATTTGATGAGTATGGTGTAGTGTCTGAGGTGGTTTGGTCGTGGTTAGGCAGGAACAGATAGGAATACTGAGATAGTGGTCTTTTGGTGCAATTTTAAAAATGTAATGATAAAACTGATATGTTAGACAGGTGTGAGCTGTACATAGTAGAGGTTTCAGTTCAATGTCATTGTACCTGACTACAAGAAATGGCTCTGCCAGGAGTTGCACTAATATGTCCATACCCATGGACAGATGCACTGCTGCTGCCTGAATGTGACTGATGTGAGCAGAGCTCATACAGCAGATAAGTATGCCCAGGACCAAGACCCCATGGCCTGCCTCATCTGTGTATGGGCACCGCAACCAGTGGACCATGATCAGGCACGGCCATGTCAGATAACATTAGATGATGTGCCTGACCTACACCCATGTGGATGCCATCCTTCTCCCAGCAGACAATTTATCACAAGCACCACCCTTACAATGTGTCCTTCATCTGATCCATTGACTTGGCAACATGGTGGAGGCAGTCATGCATGTCAGTCTGTGCCACATCTATAACCCTATGCATTTCTTCAGAGGCCCTACTGGAATATGTCTACACCTCCATGATGGCCCTAAACATATATCAAGTGGCATGGAAAGACACACCTGGATCAGATAGAGGTTAGACAGAAGGTCTCCTCCAAGCACCCTCCTGTGTAGCACCTTTCCCACACTTTGGCTACAGCCAGCATCAACAGGCACTGAAACTACAGTAACCACACTACCCTGACTGAATGTCTCACCCTTCACCTGTCCAAATGGGTTGGCGAAGGCCTACTGGCTGTATTCAAAGGACTTACAGGGGAAGGCTGAATGTCAACTTTGGTATCAGATACAACCTCTGCACCCCTTGACTGTGCCTCTATTTGGCCATCATCATCGCAGTCTGTCGATACCTTTGACATCAGGTGGTAAGAGTCCTACACTACCACTGTCAGGATCACCTGTGATAATAAGCAACAAACACAGGAAAGAAAATAATAGCTAGATTTCTAAAGTTCAGTATATGCTAACAAACTAACAGTGGTGCCACTATTACAGACAGTACAGCTATATACTAACACCCACATCACACATATGGCTAAAATAAATATTTCTATGAACTGCTCATCAGTACTGAAATAAAAATGTTTGACTTACCATGTGCAGATGGCACCACAGTTCCTAGGGAGGATAGTCCTGGAAAAAGTTAAGCAAAAGGTAAGGACAACATTATCACAATTAACACTAACACAAGGGTTAAAAATGTTTTGGCCATTTATATGTCCATTAGCAATACAATTAACAGAAACTTGGATGACACGTCCACCCAACGCCCATGTGTAATGAACCAGAATGTGCTGTTAACTATATAAATCTTTATAACTACCCCCCCAAAGAAATTGGTAAACAAACTTAAGTATTGCTGTCAATATTTTACTATACAAGAAAAATTTCACAATTGACATAGTTAAGCCTACATGAAAGCTCCTTTTGGGACATATTTGTCCTCCCTGAAACAGCAGCACCAATATGAATCACATACTATTGTGCACTTTCCACTGAGATCTATGGATCCCTGATAGTGGACAATTTGGTGTCAATGGTGGCTATGTACCAGGCCCCCCCGGTGGCCATCTGTCCATGGGCCACTACAGCTGCCCTCCTCCAGGTTGATGAAATCATGCCAGTGGCCTTATGATGCAGATGATCATATGTCTTGTTGCAGCTCCCAACAGCATTGACATTTTCTGCTATCTGCTGCCTAATTTGCATTCTTCCAGACATATCCCTATGGCCTCTCTCAAGCAGAAAGCCACCATGTTGTATAATGCCTGGATAATGACATCATTCTCAGGGTCACTGAATGGGGGTTTGTGGGAACTGAGACACTTGGGTGCCATAGTCCTGGGCGACATAAAACACAAAAGAAGGATAATACACATCATACCTCTCAACTGTCCAGATTTTCACAGAATGTCCAGATTTTTGTCTCTTATTTTTGATCAGTTCCTCATAAAATGTGTGGCTTTCTGGAAAATTATTGAGGATTGAAGTCACTAAATAATACTAAATAATGACAGACAGCTTGAGTTTCAGACTTCATATCCTTCAGAAAATATATAATTATGCCAAATCTATCAGTTTGTCAACTTTCTAAGTTTATAGGAGCAGTATTTAAAACCTGTCCCTATCTTTGGGGCTTTGTACCCCCATTTTTCCTTGCCTTGTCCATTTTTTTGTGATGTGAGGTTAAAAGGTATGATATACACAAATATTACATAAATAAAAGTCATGTTTAGATATAACACATAAGGAAGTAGTTTTTCAATATTCCCCACTGAAGAAAAAACATTGAAATATATTTAAATATAAAAAAGGATTTATGTGGTTTTAACATATAACAGTCACGCACAAAGCAAGGTTTGGATCCAAAACAAGGAGAGTAACAACAGCAAAGCAAACTTCTGTACAAACAATTTTCTATGTGCCAACACAGACATGGAATTTGGCTCCCCATCCCCAAAACAAAAAGTAAATCACATTTTGCTACCAAACAAAGGAATTAGAGCTTTCAGTGAATTGTTATACGTGCTATAAAAGAAACTGTCCATCAAACGTGTGCACATTTACTACAGAACATTCATTTTGATGCAATTGGCAGTCATTGTATCTGTGGCCAGCACTCCTCTAGAGGTGTCTCTGGGCCATCCTAGAAGGCTAATACCCCTTTGTCATTGACAATATAGGACATTTACATTTCACTGAAATAACAACAGAAGAGTTTAAAGAGAAACAGTTGTAACATTAACACTTGTGATGAAAGTTAATAAGGCTGTGCATCTGAGAAAGTACATGTCCTGACCAAAATGCCTATACCATCAGTAAACTTCTAATAAGTGCATACAAATAAAAGTAGCATTTGTTAATGCATGTATAAAAATATTTTTCTAAGTGATAGCTGAGTATTTCCAGTATATAATCAAAAAATGCAATCATACCTTATCAAGATCAATGGTCTTCTGTGCAGACAAATCCAAAGTAATAGCAAATCTTCTTCTGTGTTATCCATATAAACAAGTCTCCTCACCTTCAGGTTCTCTAGCTGCACAGTTACCTTATTATAGTGTAAATTCAGGGCTATGAGTACAGTGAAGATGCAAATAATGTGTGAACTCATTAGAATTGCTGAATCTGAAATTCTTGGCTCTGTGAAGCAGACATGAACACAGTGCAGGCACTCATTCAATGTTTGTTGCTAATGGATTGCAACTGTGAATGATTACGGGTAGGGAGAAGAAAAACACAATAGCAATTCAGACTCCCTTACTTCCAGTGGGTGTTTCAGTCAGGTTATATTTACAAAGTGTAGAAGTAATTGTATCAGTGTTTTAAATGCAAGTAAGCAGCATACATTTCAGTTTCTGTTCAGTAACATCTAACCTTCCCTGCATTTACTGAAAACTATATATTATTGCCATTTAATATTCTCTGACATTTTAAGGACAATGATACAAAAAGCCTTACAAACTGCATGTCTCAGATTACTGCTCAGATAAAAGAATGAACACCATACAGAGATAAAACAGAGCTGCATTTCTGCAAACAATAGTCAGACATGATTGCAAGATCACTCATTGCACTAAATCGGAAATTAATACATGTACAAACAAATTAGAAGTGTAAAAGTGCCATATGTCCTGTTGATATTGTGGATGATTTCAGAACAGCTTGCATGCACAGTGATTTTCATTCTCTGCTACAAAGCTGTTTCTGTAGCAAACAGGGATAAGACACCCTTACACTGTGTTTTGAAGGTTCATTGGTGTGAGAGTTCAAATCCAGACTTGTGTAAAAATATTTAATGTATTAACATCTATAAAATAAACAACATTACAAACTATATTTCTTTTCTTTTTTTATTAATGCCAGTATTTGTGCTGTGTGCGGCTTCATGCAAACATAGGAAACAGATAAATACAATAAATGTCATGTAATGTACTTCTTTGATAACCAATACATCAACTACACCTGTGAATCACCTGTGTGTGTAACACATCTGCTAAACACATTGATCCACACAGCATATAATATCTGTACATCTGGGTTCAAGTCCCACTTTTGTCTTTTAAGGATGAAACCTAATAAAAACTGCTCACAAGGCTAAAACAAGTTTAGCTTTGCTTGTCTTATTTTCACAATGCTTATCATCATGCAAATCTGCACTAATGGCCCACACAGGAAGCAGATAAAACACCTGCAGGCAGGAAGCAGATCTTCTAAATTTTAAAAGAATATGTTGTTGCTCAACCCCACTAAGCAACATTGCACGGCAGTTAGCAAGCTTCCCTAACACCTGCAGGCCTAGAACACCTGCAGAGAGGAAGCAGACAGTAGACAATTTCAAAATGGATACACTGTATTAAGTGTGTTGTTCATTATGCAAACATGCAAAGTGGAGTTGCATGGTGGTGAATACACAGACGTTAATAAAGAATAGGGAAATATCCAACTGTTATTTAACTATTCCTATAGCAGCAGGTGTAAGTATAGATCTGTAATACAGATGGTTCTGGTTTCTAATACAGGAAGTTCAACATATTTTTACTTTTGTTACAGTTCTTTTTACATTACTGAATAGGAAAATATCAAACTGTTTTTTTACTATTCCTGTGGCAACAGGTGTAAGTGTATGGCTACAATACAGATGGTCCCAGGTTCTATTACAGGAAATTCCAGACATTTTTACTATTGCTTCATTTCATTTTATATTAAATATCACTTATAAAAATTTAAACATAACTATAAATAGCAATGACTATGTATAGCAGTGCAGCTCATATGAGTTATACATATGAGGGATAAGACACCATTACTGTGTTTTGAAGGTTCAAATGTAAGACTGAGGGTATACTGTAAACTATGTTTCTGTAAGTATAATTGTGTTATCTGGACTTGAATGGCCTTCACACTTCAATGAGACACATACACACAATTGTATAAACAAGGACCTTGTCAGGTCATACACATATATGGTTAACATGTCAATCTGTCATGTGTATTTACAAATAATTCATGACTATGTCTGAGATGGGCTACTTCTGTGGCAAATATAGAAAATCACCACTGTGGGAGAAAAGTTTTGTCTCGTGTATTTTCTATATAGTTGTAACAAAGTAAGCATGCATATCCTAACTGTAAAAGCAAGCATGCATGCTTTAGTCTGTAGCGCAAACCAACTGTAGGAGTCAAGTGTAAGACTGTAGTCAGACATTGTGGGTTCAAATACCTAGAATGTAGTCAGACATTGTGGATTCAAATATCACAAGTAACATGTATAAATTAGCGCAATCCTTTAGAAATATTTGCATATATTAATTTCTACACAAGTGACATAAATACCATGCTTTTAACTTAATCTGTATAACTGGACCAAGCCTATGTGTAATATCTGCACTTGCCAGGATTACTTTGAGCAGTCTTTAATTATAGTTTGTAGATGTTAAGAAGTATACCTAAATGTAAAATTTCATAAAAAATAACTGTTACTAATGCATTGGATGTGACATATGATGGTACTAATTTTCTCTCACTCCAACCCTTATCTCTTTTTTCTATGTGTCACCAAAATGTTTCTCTGTTATCTGTTTGTAACAAATTACAAAATGATTTACAGCACAGGGAGGCAGGCCCACCCCAATGGCTCAGCCTGCCCTGGTGCACCCCTTTGGTACTGATGCTCAGCACATATGGGAACCAACCTGGCAGTACAGCCTCTGCTGTCCCTACACTACCTCTCACCTCAGGTAGAACTACCCTGGCAGCTGGTGCTGTGGTACCCTCTGTGAGTACTGGTGGATGTGGGGATTTTATCACCCACCAAAGATGCCAGAGTTGGTGTGTAGGGTCATGCACAGCACCACTGGTGTATTCCTATGCAGGATGGAGAGCCTGGTCTCCCTCAAGGTCCTTAAGAAGAGGAGATGTCAAGCACTCCAGCAGCCAATGGAGTAAGGGCATGGTAATGACAGTCCTGTGGGTGAGGACTAGTTTCTTACTGTCCCCATGTTTGATGGGCATGGGCTTCTGCTGTCCCACTCTCTAACCCAAATCATGGCACCCTCAACTTTTCATGTCCATCACCATCCCTGTGTCTTGTCTTATTTGTCCTGTTTGTTTGCATCTGCTTCCTCACCTACCCTACTTACCTGACCCAAAAATACCAGTGTCCCTCACCCAACATTCCTCTGTAAAAGTAAAAAAATGTCCACCTGTCCCACAAAAAAAGTGTCTCATACATTGCTCTCCACTTTGCTCATGTGTCTTCTTCAGACATTTGATTTGATCCAATTGGCTATACAACATGATTGCATTGTTTTCACACCTCTTTGTTGAGGTGACAGTCCAAATTCAGCTAATATTCTGTACATATGTTGATTTTACACTGTTGAAGAAGTGGATAGCTATGGATCTTTCCTACCTCCGTCCTGTGCATTCCTAGATTGCTTTCCCTTTTCTTCTTTCCCCTGCTTGCCCCAATTTTACCACTTTCCTATCTACCCCATTTTAAGACCTTTAATCTTGTCAAAAAATAGAATCACACTAAACACACATATGTAACAAAAAAGCAATGGAGTCCTTCACATTTTGGCCTCTATGTTTGTGTAGAGTTTGGCATTGTGCACCAATGCCAAGTGATGGTAAACAACTCTTCTTTGGGGTGGTTACCTCTGTGCAATGCTGCTTAAACATGCTGCACTAAGGTACCACACAATAACACACAGTGAACATAATATAAAGAATATTCTTTGTTGCATTATCAGTACTTATTTATAACTATTCCATACACCTGGATTTGAACCCTATATCATCTGGGCTCCACAACAAAAGTGTCAATGCATTTACACCTGCTGCCAAAGAGTCAGCTAAGCAGCAGGTGTGTTTATACACTCAGTACTCAGAATTCTCAGAATTTTATCAGTGAGGCTCACTTTGGCTTGTTGCTTAACTATGTGCAAACAAGGAAAGCAATATATATGTGCATCTCGCATGCACAAACACTTTCCTATTGATAGCACAAACCAGCTGCTCAGCAGTGAGCTATGCAAAGTGGACAATAGCATGTATTACTTTTGTTTACTGTCCATTTAGTCCTCTTGCTATGAAAGTGCATGTGAAACCACAAACAAAAGGAAGTCACTGTTTAAGAAAATAATACATATTTACAATGCAGCCATCTGTCACCCCTCCCCCCATGCACCACAAACTTGGTCTCTCAGTACTTGTTCACAAATATAGCAACTACACTACAGAAATGAACAAATGCTTTCTTATATACCATGCACATCTTTATAATGACAATACACATTAAGATTTCCCAATACTTGTACTAATGTAGACAGCTGTTTGTATATAGTTTGTAACACTGCCTCTTAAAGTATACCTGCACACTGAAAATACAACAGCAGATACTACGCACTGCACACTCATCAATCTGGTAACATGCAGAACTTTAATATCTTGAGAGATGCACATGCCTAGCTATCCATGTCATGCAGGCCTCCCAACATTTTCTCTCTTACATCCAGTGCTGATGTCATCCACTTCAAATTGTCCTGCAAACTTGACTTCACTAGTCTGTGTACTTGGGTAAGGATTCTAATCTCACTGCGGTCAACTAGGATGTGTGTGTTGGTCTGTCTAGTCAAAGGAGTATAAGTGTGTATCCTGCAATTACCACTCCAATCCCATGGAGTACTAATATGTTGACAGCTGCACATGCCTACACACCCATTTCATGCAGGCCTCCCAACCTCTTTTCTCTCTAAAATCCAACGCTGATGTCATCCACTATAAATTGTCCTGCAGACTTGTAAAAGTCAGATTTGTGCCATGTTACTTGTGTAAAGTACTGAATTTTCTAGTCTGTGTACTTAGGCAGGGGTTCTGTTCTCACTGCAGTCAACTGGGGTGTGGGTGTCTGTGTGTATTTGTGAACTTGCTTGACATTAGAAAGAGTATTTTAATATCAGCATATGGGACACTTCTATTACCATCTTCATCTCACCAGACACTGCTGATGTCATCAGCTATAAAGTAGTATTCTACACTCTCTAAGTCAGACTTGTGCTGTGGCACTTGCATTAAATACAGAGGTATCTAGTCAGTGTACTTAGGTAGGGGTTCTGTTCTCTTTGCAGTCAACTGGTGTGTTTGCATACATGTGTGTGTGTGTGTGTGTGTGTGTGTGTGTGTGTGTGTGTGTGTGTGTGTGTGTGTGTGTGTGTGCGTTGTGTCTGTGTGTATGTGCATGTGTGTGTGTGTGTGTGTGTGTGTGTGTGTGTGTGTGTGTGTGTGTGTGTGTGTGTGTGCATTGTGTCTGTGTGTCTGTGCATGTGCATGTGTGTGTGTGTTTGTGCACTTGCTTGATATTAGGGAGAGAATTTTACACCACCATGTGGGACACTGCTATTACTATTCTCCTCTCACCAGACTCTTTTGATGTCAACAGCTATAGCTGATTGGTGGATGTGCAGCATTTCCATCAGGGCAGGGTGAGAGACCGGCCTGTAGGCCAGGCACACATCACCTCATCTTATACAATACACATTACAGTGACAGGATTTTCAGTCTATACACATAGTCATGGCATGGCTTGTAGACCCTGTATTTTTTGGTGAGAAACCCCTGTGGTTTCTCCAGCTGCTGCAGGTGTCTGGTGAGGTACATAAAAAAGGGAGCATTATACTCTATTAGTGTTTTGATGAAGGTCGAGTACAGTGGTGTTATCCTCAGAACTGGACATGATGGCCTGACTAATGAGGTGCACTATGTAGGCTTTCCTTACCACTGTGTAAATTTTGTGGTCAAAGTTCAGATTCCTATCTACCTGTGTTCTTAGGTTTTGCACCACTGGGTTTGAGCTTGGAGATGTTGTCAATGCTGTAATTAGTAGGGAATTCCTCTTTGCAGAAGACAAATATAATGACACTTTCTTGTGTTTCTTGTAGACCATGTGGCTTTGACAGCAGTCATTTCTCTGTGTTAGCCCATCCTGTAATATGTTAACATCATTGGTGCACTCAATGATTGCACCCAATATGCAATTATCAGCAAACTTGGTAAGCCAAAGATCGTATATTTTAGCCTAGAATTCCAAGAAATAGATTCCAAACAGTAAAGGCCCCAGAACAGATCCTTGTGGTACGCCACTGGTGACAGCTCTGCTGGTAGAGGCTGATTCACCAACTTTTACAGTATGTGTTCTGTCAGTCACCCAGTTGGCTAAACATCTGGGAGAGTTTCTCAATGATACTTGAGTGTAGGATTGTGTCAAAACCCTTAGCCAGATCAAGATAGGTAGTATGCATCATCTTACCTTCAGCCAGTCTGGTGACTTTGTTGAAGAAGTCTACATTTAATAAGCATGATCTACACTTAAAGCCAAATTGGGTTGGCTCTAGCGTTTGAAGGTCACCTATGTCCTTGCTGTTAAGGTCCATGATGACTCTTTCCATGGCCTTGCAAATGAGACTGTCTAAACTTATAGCTCTATATTTCCCGAGATTGGTTGATGGCTCACCTTTGTGCAAGAGGATTACTGCTGCTGTTTTCTATTCTGCTGGAACAAAGCCAGTTCTCAGGCTATGGTGAAAGAGGATGCTAATCTGGTCTGGTAGGTCCTGTTTTAGATTGCTTAGTAAGTGATGCACACAGTGCATACATAGCTGTTTTACAACATTGATGGCATGGGTTACATTCATGACAGTGTGGATTGTGCCATATACATGCCATGCATACCTGTCAGCTAGCCTGGATAATTCATAATGTCACATACAGGTATAGCAGTGTCCCTCCAGCAGATGTTACAGTGTTAGGACGGTCTGCTTAATTACTTTCATAGACTGCTGACATCTCATAATAATTGTATAAGTGAGTTAGTGCAGAAACATCTATGATCACTTACAATCACATATGTTATGTCAGGTACATGGGATTACTGGTGGTATTATTCTGATATTTTCCATGCTTGTGCATGCTTCTTTTTACTGTTATCTATGAGCCTATAACTATGTGTCCCACTTGGTGGAGACCTCTGCTGATATGACAGTCATATTCACACAACTCATTTTACATAGCTTCACAATATGCAGCTAACCCGCATTGTATATAACATCCCTGATAGATGCCCTCTCCATTGTACATGTCAGGATGCTCATATCACAAAGACATCTTCTCAAGTGTTGTCACCTTGTGTGACAGTCACATAATATACATTTACACTGTGCAGTCTGTACTGTATCATGCTGATGTGTGATTTGTGTTCCTGCTACAACTGTCTTAATTTAAATGTCCTCTCCTGCTGTACACTAAAATGTTTTTCCTGTCCACTTTCCCTGTGATCATTCCTACAATTCATCTGTGTCCCTATTCAATACACACACTTCCCTGACTGTTTACTTTAAATGGCAGTACACGTACTGTTGCAGATCATTTACACAACTTTTGTACAGGATGCCTGAAATGGGATTCCACAATACTCTGCACTATGTACACTATCCTGTAATGTGTTTGGACCATATACATTGCTATATTATTAACAGTGGTAATCATTGTGGCATTCTGTGCAATCCCACAGACCTAGATTGCCTTTAGGTAAACAGGTCTGTATGTTTGCTGCTATCCGTGTTGCTTTACACAGTTTCCTGGCTGGCAACTCTGTTGCTAGCCATAAAAGTACACTTGTTTACGTTTAAACGTAGTGAACAGCATGAATATCCAATTACTGCCGCAGTTCACCTCACAAACAAGTAAACTCTATGCAGGCTTCATGCAAAGCTTACATGGAGTTTACTGAATTCCCAGGAGAGTTATATTTCCTCTTTTGCACATTCAGTCTTGCTACTCCAGGACTGGCACTTGTGAATGGATATTATATGCCAGCATCATCTCCCCCATCATTTCTGATTTCAGGCAAGAGGAGCTATAGCTCTTCTAATCTCTGGTCATATTACTTCAAAAATTTAATGAAATAACTGAAATATTTTAACTACCACTGTTGATATTTTAGAGGAAATAGAACAAGAACCTATGTTAATTAGATATGTCAAAACAAAAAAAAAAAAAGATGTAAGAAAAAAGAACAGGGACGTTAAAGTGTCTTGTATGCTAATATGTGCAGACTCATAACAGGTTCTTCAAAGTATTATTGTTTCAATACAGATTCCTTACTTGCAATTCAGTTTTTGTAATCTATGCCATTGTAGGCAGTGTCTGTGAAGCCTTCTACAGAGGCAAAATTAAGATAAGATTGAGAAAAAATAATTACACAAACATATAAATGTTATAAAGAAAAAGTAAAATTAGTGTTTTCTTTAATCATGCTTCCACTTACAATAAATTTAAAATGTTTGTGTTTCATATGATTGATCTTATTACTGAGGACACAAGAGTGGATGACAGAGAATTACAATGGGATAATAAAACATATTACTGGCAAATACTCACAGATGCCTGTAAATCCCACAGATTAAATTTTAACATTCATTTTAAGAGTCATTTAAAGAAGAAACATTTTAACTTAAAGTCATAAATATATTTATTTGTTTGTAATAATTTAATTGAACATACATGTAAAACATTGCATTTTGCAAAGTGTACGTCTTACTTTTTGTAATTTGAATTTTATAAATTAATTAGATGTCTCCATTGATTCAATCTGAATTCTCTTATATTGTTCCTTTGAGAAGAAAGTGCTTACCAGTAAAGGATTTTTTTAACTCTGTTGGCAAAACTTCTTCCTTTTGTTCATTGTTTTTGGATTATATTTTTGAGGTTGGCCAGTTTTTTTTTTTTTTTTGAAGCATAGTTTCAGTTTTTATAGTCCTATTACTTCCACTTCATCCCATGGGTCTTTCTGGCAGCATCCCTCTGGATTCATTCCAGCAGCCTGCTGTCCTTTTCCTTATAGTCTTCTTGAGCAGTACATAACACTCAAAGTATGGTCTGACAGATGCCCTACCGAGTAGAAGCATTACCTCTTGGCTTCTGGAAGCTGTATCCCTCTGGGTACTCCTTGGTATTTTGGCTTTTGATGCTAGTATACCTGTTACTGTGCTCCTGGTAGGTCTGCCTAAGCTGTGATCAACATCTCTAGATCCTTTTCCTTATCTGTTACTGGCAGTTCTACTACTACCAGCTGATGCTATACATTATGGTTGTTGTGGTCTGAGTGTAATGCTTTGCATTTGTTTGTATCAAAACTCAACTAGCACATTTCTTCCCCCCTTGTTCAGCCTTTACAAATCTTTTACTAGATACTTCTCCCAATTCTTCACTGCTGTACCTGTTTTTGTGCCATCAGTGACCAGGTTAACTGTATTCTCTTTTTTCTCAGATTTGTTCAAGACAAATTACTTGAAGAGTGCTGGTCTCGGAGCAGTTCCTTTCAATAATCCACTAATCAATTTCAGAATTCCTGACATTGTCCTTCTCACCACAACCCTCTGTATTCTACCATTCAGTGATGCAGCCAACCAGTCCCTCAGTTTCTATCCAATCACAAAACATTTCTTGTTTTTTTTTTTTTTCCTGTAAGCTTCCTGCATGGATCTAGTCAAAGGTGTTGATGAAGTTCAGGTAGACTATTGTCTGCTAGTACAACACTACCAAGTTCATTTGCAACCCTGTCATAAATCTAGAACACATTCTGGTTTTGAACCCATGTTAGTTGCTATTCTGGGCACTAATATCCTTTAAAAGATTTACTATGAAAATGTTGAAACACAAATCTTGAAAATCAAAATCTTGAAAGCATAAGATCAAAATCCTACAGTGCTGAAGACCATAATATGGAACTCCAGAACTTGCACCTCTGCAGGACCCATGATAGTACACGTTCCTGGGTTTATATTATATTCTTGAAAGCTGACAATATTGAAGCTGATATTGTCGACACGAGAATAGCGAAAGTGCACATCGAACATGTAAATGGAAATCTCCATAAGGGGAGATTTCTGTTTACTGCAATGTCTTTGAGTTGGTATAGTTAAGTAGCGGGGGTGTGGGGGGTGCAAGGGGACTTGCCCCCCTGCTTAAACCTGTTAGAGTACTTTTTTCTTTTTTTTTTTTGTTGTTTTTATAAGTTCGATGTTTGAAGACATTGACCATATGGTGTTCGATGTTTTCAACCATTGATCTTATAATATAGACCCCTCGTTCCTGGATCCACACCCTCATAAAATCCATGTTAGCATTCATTTGTGGGTCCACACTGGTAGGGAGTTCCAATATTCAAGTTTTTTTTTTTTGTTTTTTTTTTTATTATGGACTTCAGTGTTTTGGTCTTTAGATATTATAGTCTTATGATTTTGATTTTCAAGATTTTATTTCTTAACATTTTCATGGTAAACCCCATTAATAATGTTATTTGCCTTCCCATCAGGATTCTTTGCATGATTTTTCCTGACACTGTTGTTATATTAAAGGTTAGTAGTTTCCTGCAATTCTCCTGTACAGCACTTGTACAAAAGTACCAAAATGACTGTGTTCCAGTCCTCTGCAGTTCTGCACCAGTCACTCATGGGGAGGCTGCAGTACGCCAGTATGCTGGTCAAAATTTTGAGCATCCTGGAAAGAAGATCATCTCAATTGCATCCATTACCTTACCTAAGAACAGACAGTTCCCCTTGAACATCCTCCATCATTAATTATCCTATTGCCTGTGCATTGTGCCCCCCCCCCATCCTTCCCTGAATACTATCCAAAGCTGCACACTCCCCTTGTTTTCATTTCTTAAGACTGAAGCAAAATATTCAATCTGTGAAGTCTGCCAGCCTAGCCAGATAGAATTGTGCAGATAATTCTATCATTTGTAAATATGAATGTTGAACTACAGACTTGTTTTCTTAACTGAAAGAATATGCTGTGAAATGCTGAACTTTAAACAATATAGCAACATTGCCCTCTGCTGTAAAGAAAGCTAAGTCAAGCATTTCTTGTCTGTCCTTTGAAGTTGAAATTATTTCATGCCTGTCCATTTGAAGTTAGAAATTGGAGTCGATGAGTCTGGAGTGAAGCATCCTGCCTATTGTTTTAACTTAAGGAATATTTACTAGAGTTTACATGTGGAATTGTCTTTTATTGATGTAGGTGCAAGATAACAATTATGTAGTTTCTGTTAGCCTGGGAACACTAGGAAAGTGTAAAAGAAATTATGTAATGGTAACAAGGACTGCAATAGCAATTTAAACAGAGAGAATCAGAAGGCATTAAGCATTTTTTGTCTCGGCTATCAAACTCACAAACTTGCGCATATGTAAGTTATCTTAGACTTGTGTTTTCTTTTAGAAATAGCTAGGAACTAGAAATATTAGACTAAGTGTTTTTCTGTGATGTCAGAACTGTACTACTGCATTATTTTAAGTATTTCTCTGTGATTCCTGAACTCTTGCCTAGCACTGTGTAGTAGAAAGTATTGTCGTGTTTTTATTATTTATTATTAAATATTTTAAAACCTTTTAACTGTGGCTGTTTTGTGCAGAGACAAGTTAAGATCTAAGAGTACATTGCATGTATATAAGGATCCTGTACCAAGTCACTCTAATAAGCCTTGACTGTTTAGTCACACTTAACAATTGGATAATAATATTGCACAGTAATAACTGGACACCCTTTTAAGGGCCTTTGAGTAGCTGATAAATATTAGCTGGGTGGTGGCAGGGATTTCTACTGTATAGACTGGGTAAAAGGGGCACAGCTGGAGAACCTGTGCCAGCCTTCCTCAGAAGTGTCAGTGTGGTTGTATAACCTGTTATCTCAAAGTGTGTGTGTCAGCTACTTGGGCAGGGACACAAAGCACTGGCTGGACAGAGAGGGGGCTGGAGATTTTTGCTTGCCCAGCTGGCTGAGATCTGGACCCTATAGCTGTGCCAGTGGGGAGTCTTAATGGGGGGACCTGGAAAGCAAGGGAGGAACCAGCCCTGGACTGACTGTGATCTCTGTGTGCTCTTAAGGGAAATTGCACTTTACTGTGTGTATTTGTTATCCTTTCCTCATATATGAGATGCCCTCTCTGGTGTTAGTGGTGAGCATTAAGGCTCCTTGATTGCTGTGCCAGGTCATGGGCATCACATTTGTGGTGGAAGTGGTTGGGATATCCTCACATTTGTGATTTTGCAGTGGTGGGATATCCACATCACATATTAATTGGTTGGCAAATACTAATTGGCTTGTAGTGGTGTGGGTAGAGTGAATCCTGTAGCTTGCATACAGTGAACTTTGAAGGTGTTTTGTACTCTAAAACAGCCACACAGTGAATACTCAGAGTTGAAATCACAATTGTTTTATTTCTTTTGTTAGCTTAGTTAGTCAGGGTGAGTAGGCAGCATGTCAGCAGAGGAGTATGGAAAGCTGACAAGGAGCAGCTGGCGGACATTTACCAGGCTAGGGGACTGGTACATGGAAAGCTGACTAAGGCAGACCTGATTGCAGCCTTGGTTACAGCTGCATCAGAAAACAGCAACCAGGAGGACAATCAGGCTGGCAGTGGAGATAATACCCTCAGAGAATGGACAGCTCAACCTTTCTGCAGTGGACTTAAAAATCCACCTGGAGCTAAAGAGACTAAAGTTGAGGGCCAGGCATGTGAAATTAGAAGCAGCTGAGAGACTGAGGCATCTAGAGAGTGAGGAGAATGAGAAACTGCTATGCCTAGAAGCTGATGAAAAAGAGAGGCAGAGGCAGCATGAGAAGGAAATGCAGACTCTTTGCCATAGTCATGGAGGTAATAGGGAAGGGAGTAACTGGACCCCAGAAGCACAAAAGGTCAGTACATTTCTTCCGCAGTTTAAAGAGGGGGATCATTTTGATAGTTTCATTCATATGTTTGAGAGGGTATGTAAACAGTATGAAGTTGACAAAGGGCTCTGGCTATGGTTCCTGACCCCCTTAACCCATGGTAAAGTTGTAACTTGTATTATCTAAAATGTCTGACATTGCATGTTTTGATTATACTGTTGTAAAAAATTGTCTATTACAATTTTTTAAGCTAACACCTGAAATGTATAGAAAAAAGTTTTGTGAGCATAGACGCAAGGCAGATGAAAGTGTGTGTGAATATGTTGCTGAATTGAGCACTTATTCCCATAGGTGGGTGAGTGGATGTCAGGTCACCACTTTTGAAGGGCTGGCAGACCTTTTGGTGAGGGAACAAGCCCTTAGCACTTTACCTGAGGACATGAGGATCTGGTTAGCTGACAGAGAATGTGCTACTTCAGATGAGTTGGGGAAGAAGGGAGACCTATACCTAGCAAGCAGGGCAGCCCTGCACAGGAAGGGGACCCCCAGTACTGCTCATGGGTCTAAAGGAACCCATGGTGGGCAGCACAGACTGCCACAAAAGAATCTGCCAGTAGCAGGGGAAGCCACTAGTCCAGGTACACATCCAGGAGCTAGGGTTAAATGTTTTGAATGCAACCAGTGGGGCCATGTGGCATACAGGTGTCCACAGAGGCAAGGTGGGGAACAAAAGGTGAGGGAGCCAGCAAGTGGGAAAGACAAAATGCCAACAGAAGGTTGTCTTGAGACAACAGGGGTACTGAACTACCATCCTGCAGATGTCCTGATAGGGAAGGATTTGGATGAGGCAGTACCATGTGCTTATGCAGTTACATGCAGTAAAGCTAGGAGACAAGCATGTAGGTCTGGTAGCTGAGGGGAGACCCAGACAGACTGCATACTTGCAGCCAGGACTGGTGAGGTGGTTACTTCAGGGAAGGAGCTACTCTGTAGCAGTGAGACTGAATGTAAGCCACAGCTGCTTGGCGGTACTGATGGTCCCTTAGACAGAGTGACCGCAAAGGTAGAGGTGAGTAGTAGTACCCAGGCTGACAGTGAGGTACCACTGTCAGAGGATTCCAGACTTCCTGCAGAAGGGGAGCTGGGAAGGGTTACAAGGAGAGAGTTGAGACAGGCTCAGCTCTCAGACCCTACATTGCAAGGCCTGAGGCAGGTAGCTAGGGAGGCACCTGATTCTCAAGGAAAGGGAGAATCTGTATACTGGGACAAAGGGTTACTATACAGAGAGTGGACCCCTGAGGGAGGCCTAGAAGGTGAGAGAGTACAGCAGTTGGTAGTGCCTATAGCCTACCATCTGGCACTTCTAGCCATAGCCCATGATATTCCCTTTGCAGGTCATATAGACATAAAACATACAAAGAGGCATATTATGCAGAACTTCTATTGGCCTGGAATTTTCAGAGATGTAACAGGGTACTGCAGGACCTGTGAGCAGTGCCAAAAGGTAGGCAAGGCAGGAGACAAGGTGAGAGCTCCTTTGATGCCTTTGCCTGTGATTGAGGAGCCATTTCAGAGAGTAGCTATAGATATTGTGGGTCCTCTGTTTACCCCAAGTTCCACAGGGAAAAAGTATAGCCTAGTGGTAGTGGATTATGCTACATGATATCTTGAGGCAGTGGCTTTGTCCTCCATTGAGGCAGAGAAGGTGTCAAATGCTTTGTTAGAGATTTTCAGCAGGGTAGGTTCCCAAAAGAAATACTGACTGACAGGTGCTAATCTCATGTCAGACCTTCTGGCTTGTCTGTGGAAGTCCTGTGGGGTGAAGCACATGAAGACTACCCACTACTATCCCCAGACTAATGATCTTGTTGAGAGGTTAAACTCTATAATCAAGTCCATGCTACGGGCATTTGCAGATCAGTTTTAGAGGGAGGGGGACAAATATTTGCCTCATCTGTTGTTTGCTTACAGATATGTTCCCAAGGAATCCACAGGTTTTTCACCCTTTGAGTTGCTGTATGGGCATAGGTTGAGGGGACCTCTAGATTTAATTCAAGATGAGTGGGAAGGTGAGTGCAAGTCTCACAAGGATTCTGTTGTGGCATACATCCTAAACCTCAGGACAAGGCTCAGAGAACTCATGAACATGGCCCAGGAGAAACTGGCAGAAGCCCAACAACAGAAAAAGGTGTGGTATGACAGGAATGCTCAAGCTAGAGAGTATGCTGTGGGGCAGCAGGTAATGGTTCTCATTCATGTCAGACACAACAAGCTGAAAGCAGCTTGGGAGGGACCCCACAAGGTGGTAAAGAAGGTAAGTGATGTTAACTACATGGTGGAACTGCTAGGCAGAAGGCTGGGGCACAAATTGTACCTTGTTAACATGATGAAACCTTACCATGATAGGGAGGCCCTTGTGCTGAGCATTTGCACTGGATTGCAGGAGAAGTCTGCAGGAGATCTGGGGACTGATCACCTCAGTGAGGCTAAGGCGAAAACCTCAGTGGAAGGGGTAGCAATGTCCCAGCAGCTATCTCCTACCCAGGTTTGAGAAATCCGAGCAGTGTTGCAGGAATTTGGAGACATGTTCACTGGAAAACCAGGGTGTACCCACCTAGTGCAGCACCAGGTGGATACAGGACCCCAAAGGCCTATTAGGCAGGCCCCTTATAGGGTGCCTAAGAGAGTCAGACAGACTCTGAGGGAAGAGGTAAGGAGATGTTGGAGCTAGGGGTGATTAAAGAGTCCAGAATTCCCTGGGCCTCCCCAGTGGTGCTGGTGCCAAAGAAGGATGGCAGCACCAGGTTCTGTGTGGACTACAGGGAATTAAATAGTCACACAGAGTCAGATGCTTACCCTATGCCTAGGACAGATGAGGCCCTAGAGCAGCAGGGTGGGACTAAGTACCTTACAACCATTGATCTTATCAAGGGTTACTGGCAGGTGCCCTTGACTCCCAGTGCTAGAGAGAAGTCAGCCTTTTTGACTCCTTTTGGCTTGTATGAGTTTACAAAGATGCCCTTTGGGATGAAGAATGCCCCAGCGACTTTCCAGAGGCTGGTAGATCATATCCTAGCAGGAGCAGGATGGTGTGCCCTTGCTTACCTAGATGATATTGCCATCTACAGCCATTCCTGGCCAGAGCACCTTCGCATGTAAGCGAGATGCTGGGCAGACTACAGAGGGCAGGGTTGACCATTAAGCCGAGCAAATGTCAGGTGGGTATGGTGGAGGTCTTTTACTTAGGGCATAGAGTAGGGAGTGGTAAGATAAAGTCAGAACCTGCCAAAGTGGAAACCATTCAGGCATGGCCTGCACCTGTTACTAAAAAGCAGGTGAGGGCATTTTTAGGGACAGCAGGGTATTACAGAATGTTTGTCCCCAGTTATAGTACCATAGCTGCTCCCCTCACAGACCTGACAAAGAAGAACAGGCCAGATAAGGTAATGTGGTCCCC
This sequence comes from Protopterus annectens, assembly GCF_019279795.1. Classification (NCBI taxonomy): domain Eukaryota; kingdom Metazoa; phylum Chordata; order Ceratodontiformes; family Protopteridae; genus Protopterus; species Protopterus annectens. Next base: position 647,903,115 of record NC_056748.1, read on the forward strand.
AGCATGTGAGCAGGCATTCCAGAAGCTTAAAGAAGCTTTGGCATGACCCCCTGTGTTAGCCAGTCCAGATTACAGCAAATAATTTGCTGTGCAGGTAGATGCTTCAAACCATGGGGTGGGGGCTGTACTTAGCTAGAATTCTGCAGAGGGAGAAGAGCACCCTGTGGTTTATCTCAGTCATAGGTTACAACCCAGGGAGGAATGTTATGCAGCTGTATAAAAGGAATATCTAGCCATAGTGTGGGCATTGCAGAAATGTCAACCTTATCTGTATGGAAGGAAATTCACTGTTATGACAGAACATAACCCCCTAACATGGTTAAACAGAGCCAGCCAGCAAAATGCCAAGTTGCTAAGATGGAGCCTAGGGTTTCAAGCATATGATATGTCAGTGCAGCACCACAGTGGGAGTAGCAATGCCAATACAGATGGGCTTTCAAGACAGGGAATGGGGTAAGGTACACTCAGATAGACCTGATCCTCTCAAGCAGCGTTTCTCAAGGGTCACTTGAAAAATTAGCTTGAGTTCTCTGGTAGGGGGGGGGGTGAAATGTGAAGGCTGCCTGCCTAATCTGATAGAATTGTGCAGATAATTCTATAATTTGTAAATATGAATGTTGAACTACAGACTTGGTTTCTTAATTGAAAGGATATGCTGTAAAATGTTGAACTTTAAACAATGTAACAACATTGCCCTCTGCTGTAAAGAAAGCTAAGTCAAGCATTTCTTGTCTGTCCTTTGAAGTTGAAATTATTTCATGCCTGTCCCTTTGAAGTTAGAATTTGGAGTCGATGAGTCTGGAGTGAAGCATCCTGCCTATTGTTTTAACGTAAGGAATAATTGCTAGAGTTTACATGTGGAATGTCTTTTATTGATGTAGTTTCCTGCAGGTGCAAGATAACAATTATTTAGTTTCTGTTAGCCTGGGAACACCAGGAAAGTGTAAAAGAAATTATGTAATGGAAACAAGGACTGCACTAGCAATTTAAACAGAGAGAATCAGAAGGCATTAAGCATTTTTGTCTCGACTATCAAACTCACAGCACTGTCTTGCTCATATGCAAGTTATCTTAGACTTGTGTTTTCTTTTAGAAATAGCTAGGAACTAGAAAGATTAGACTAAGTGTTTTTCTGTGATGTCAGAACTGTACTACTGCATTATTTTAAGTATTTCTCTGTGATCTCTGAACTCTTGACTAGCACTGTGTAGTAGAAAGTATTTTCTTGTGTTTTTATTATTTATTATTAAATATTTTAAAACCTTTTAACTGTGGCTGTTTTGTGTAGAGATAAGTTAAGCTCTAAGAGTACATTGCATGTATAATATGAAAACCAAACAGGAAACAGCAATGAATAAAAAAAACACCAGGAGCTGGAGCTGAGATGCAAAATGGTTTATTCTGGTACCTTGGCTAGGAATAGCCTTCAAAGGAATCATTGCATGTATATAAGGATCCTGTACCAAGTCACTCTAATAAGCCTTGACTGTTTAGTCACACTTACCAATTGGATAATAATATTGTAATGTAATACAATAATAATGGGACATCCTTTTAAGGGCCTTTGAGTAGCTGATAAATATTAGCTGGATGGTGGCAGGGATTTCTACCGTATAGTCTGGGTAAAAGGGGCACAGCTGGAGAACCTGTGCCAGCCTTCCCCAGAAGTGTCTGTGTGGTTATATAAACTCTTATCTCAAAGTGTGTGTGTGTCAGCTACTTAGGCAGGGACACAAAGCACTGGTTGGACAGAGAGGGTACTGGAGAGTTTAGTGTGTCAGTGGGGAGTCTTATTGGGAACCTGGAGAGCAAGGGAGTGACCAGCCCCAGACTGACTGTGATCACTGTGTGCTCTTAGGGGAAATTGCACTTTACTGTGTGTATTTGTTATCCTTTCCTCCTATATGAGATGCCCTCTCTGGTGTTAGTGGTGAGGATTGAGGCTCCTTGATTTGTGGGCCAGGGCATTGCCTTACACAGTCCCTCAACTTTTTCTCAGTCTTCTGAGAGCTCTCATCCATCTTTACTCTATTTGGTCAATTATGCCCCTCCCTTTCTCCATTATACCTTAAAAGTACTTGCATCCTTTTTCAATCCCACCTGCTAACTCTCATTATACTTTAGACTCACCATCTTTGTTTTTTTTTTCTAGCTTCCTTGCATTATGCTTCTTTCACTTCCCCATCCTCTCCCCTTCTTCTAATTTTTATGCTATGCTTCTTCCTCACACCCCTTGTCCATAGACCTGATTACCCCATCCTTGACTTATTTCCATACCTTCTTTTGTCCATTTATTATCTAACAGTCTCCTAAATTAATCCCTGACCACCTCTCCAGTACAATATAATTCACTGTTATAAAACACACATCATTTTCTTTCCCTTTCCAGTCTTACCCTTCTCCTTTACTGTAAACCAAGCAAAGGTAAGATCACTTATGGCTAAGAGTGTCTTTACCTGGACATTTATGACACACTCTGCTTTTGTAGGTTCACACCCAGAATTCTGTCCTTTCTGAGCAGTTCCACATCATTTGGCTGAATCCCTCATGCTCCAAGACCTCAATTAACCTCTGCTCCTTCTCTATCCTGCAGCTAGAAATCTCCTATTCTCCTCCTCGCAAATTCTGATCTCCATGACTTATTAGCTTCTTTCTTCTACCCCCATTCCTTTGTTGTCTTTCCTGAAGATGGGCACACTGAATCAGTTTGCTAGCTCTGCTCTTCTCCTACATTATTTTCTGGGCACTTAATCTATCTTTTAACCCTGGTTGAATCCCTGCCACATTCCTGGTTTAATACTCTTCTTCTTCTCTGACCTCACATCTGATGCTGTCCTTTGGGTGAACTTCTATTCCACCCTCATCTCTCTCTCATTCTTCTCTGTGATTACTGAACAGCCTATGTCTAGGCATCTCCATGCCCCCCAGTCATTGACTCACATTTCTGTGATACTAGGAATATCCATTTTTGCATAACTGCTTGCAATTCCCACATCTTCTTATGCAAACTCCTTGCAGTGCAGAAAAAAATACTCTACCATTCTCTGAGTCACACTTGTTTGCTCATCAATGTTTTCCAGAGATGCAGAGGCAGGAAAATACACAGACACACATCACTAGTTTTGTATGTGTGTTTGTGTGTGTGTGTGTGTGTGTGTGTGTGTGTGTGTGTGTGTGTGTGTGTGTGTGTGTGTGTGTGTGTGTGTGTTTTCCCATGTTTAGGCCTTTAGGCCATGTCTACATGGTTATTATATACAGCATCAATCCTCAGTTGGCCTGTGCCAGTAATGTTACTTACATTTACACGGCTCACACATGTAATGCACAAAGCTATATAATGCTCATGAGGTGCAAATCTGTCTTAATTAAGAGTGATGGTACACAACCTAGATATGTCCTAGTCCTGGTGTACTGCTTAATCTGTAAGTGGTCATCTGTACATGCTGTGTGACATACCTAGGTATCTAGTGCATTGCTTAATGTGTGGCAGCACAGCATGCACATGTGTGTTATACCTAGATGCATAGTACATTACTTAGTGTGACGGAGCACAGTATTCAAATGCTATGTACTCTACACAAGAATGTAGCACACTGAATAATGTGTTGGTGCACAGCCTGCACAAGCTATGCACCTACTAAGGCACATAGTGCAACATTTAAAGTTTACGTGTGTAGCCTGCACATTCTTTGTGCCTTACCCATGTGTGTAGTGCATCACTTAACATATGGGTACAAAACTTACAGATGCTGTTAGCCCTACTCAGGTACCTAGTGCATGACTTAAGGTGTGGGTGCATAGCCTGTACATGCTGTATGCCCTATCCAAGCACCTGTCATGTCCCTTAAAATGTGACTGTACAACTTTTACATTCTGTGTACCCTACCCAGGTACCTAGAGTCCTACTTACTGAGCATGTACACAGGCTGCACATGCTATGTGTCCAATCTAGGTACTTATTGCACTGATTATTTTTTGGTGCACAGCCTGCAGTGTTGCATGTTCATCTCAGTCACCTAGTGCACAACTAAATACATGTGAGTGCAGAAGATGTACATGCTGTGTGCCCTACATAGGAATCTGGTGTACTGCTAAATGCATTTGCACAGCCTGGATGTGATGCATGCCCTACCCAGCACCTAGTACCATTGTTTGGTATGCAAGTGCATAGTCCACACATACTACATGTCCTTTCCAGGTACTTAATGTAACCTTTAATATGTTGGTGGACTACATACACACACACACACACACACACACACACACACACACACACACACACATACACACACACACACACACACACACAAAATACATGTAGAACGGTCGGGACAGGCACATAGCAGCACTGTTTAATATATGAGTGCAGAGTCTGCACATTTGGCATGTCCTTCCCAGCTAACTAGTGCACCATTAATATGTGGATGCACAGCGCACACATACTGCATTCTCTACACAGGTATATAGTGCACCCCTTAATGTGTGGATGCACATGCTTCACACTCTACACAAGTAACTACTGCACTGCATATGTGGGTATACAATTTGTACATGCCATGTGCTTTACCTTGGTACCTAGTGCATTACTTAATATCTGGGAGCACAATCTGCATATGCAGTGCACCATAAACAGGTACTTACTGCACTATTTAGTATGCAGTTGCACAGTCTGCACATGCCAAATGCCCTTGCTTAATGTGTGGGTACACATTATACACAAATTGTGTGCCTTACTCAGGCATCTAATGCATCATTTAACATGTGATTGTACAGCCTGTAAATTCTGTGTGCCCTACCATAGTACCTAGTGCACTGCTTACTATGTGATTGTACAGCCTGCACATGCTGTCTACCTTACAGAGAAAAGATAGCTGCGTGCATAAGTTCCAGGATAAAAAAGGGCCCTATCCTGGTAGGTGCACTGGTGCCAGGACTAGAAAAGATGATAGTGTAGAATCCTCAAAACATGGAAACATTACTACAATAGGACCAGGCCAGGCACATGATGAGCATGGCCCCCAGTTGTAGAAGGAAGTAGCAGTCCACAAAAATCACAAAAACTGATAGGTCATAGAAGAGCCATAAAGATGATAGAGTGGACTATTGAGGATAAGAAATAAATTATGTATTGTTACTATTATGCAAAAAGCCCAGAATTTCCAAACACAAGATATACAAAAAGATTAAGAGATAAATTAGAGAGAGAAAAATACTTTGGCAAGAAGAACTGTCAAAAGCTTCAAATAAATATTTGTGGTCATTAATACAACAGATTTTTGAAAAACAGTATATAGACCAAGAAACTTTGATCTGTTTGGAAAAAGAAGCATCTGAGGAAGTGTGAAAATATAAACAAGAAAACCTAGATATTTTTGAAAAGTATAAAAAAGAAATATGGACATGGGAAAGAAAGAGATTTGATTATGCAAAGGCGAAAGCCAGATTAATTAACATAAAAAAGGCAGCCCCAAAGATATTCAAAGAGAAATACAGGCAAAGGCATTCAGTCATAGAAAATTTCACAATAAAAAATAATATCACAAAAAGGGAATGTAGAAAAGCAGATTAGAAAAGAAGAAGTTAAAAAAAAAATAGAAGTTGAAGTTACGGAGTGCCTGCAAAGTGAAGGATTTGATGTTGAAGGTCTAACACAGGTTACATCACAGCATGATGGAATGAGTTCCCAAAGTAAGGAGAAACAGGAAGATCAGGAGACATCTGAAGAAGAAATATGGACATGGGAAAGAAAAAGAGAGTTAATATGGTGTAATATCTATGCAAAGGAGAAAGCAAAACTAATCAATACAGAAAGAGCAGCACCAAAGATATGTGAAGAGCAATACAAGCACATGAATCTGGATATGGAAAACTTTACAATACAAAAACTAAGAAGACAAAGAGGAAAAGTAGAAAAGGAGATCAGTAATGGAGGAGTTAATGAAATAGAAACTGAGGTTATGGAGGACCTCCAAAGTGAAGGATTCAGTGTAGAAAATCTAATTCAGAAAGCACCACAAAAGGCTAGAGCAATGGAACTCCAAATTAAGGGGAAACCAGTAGAATGGGAAGGAATTGGAAAGGTGCCATATGAAGATATTTTGGAGCCTTCCACAGGAAAAGAGCATAAACATTCACTTGATGCTGGAAGGCAAGGGAAGGAAGAGGAAACTGTGGAAACTCTGACAGAGTTAATGTTGAGGAGTGACAGGCCAGTGAGTTCTCATATGATAGAGCAACAGATGGCACAGGATGAAATTGAAGAGAATGTGCCACAGGAAGATGCAATTAAACTTTCTATAAAATGCCTGCCGGAAATGGAAAACAAAACATGTGCCCTCAGTTTAGAAGAAAACGAGCTAACAGAAGAGTTGCTTGACTTAATAGAGATAGGTAGATAGATAGATGTATTAAGATCAATGAAAGAAATAGAGTGCAGAAGGTCGATAAAACCCCAAAAGTCAGAAGTTTGATAAAACAAATGAAAACAATAATTAGGACTGTCCATAGAGATCCAGGTGATATAACAGAAGTAAGCAGGATACATTACTGTGCAGCTAAATTCTTCTTCTTCTTTCGGCTTTTTCCTGGTTAGGGGTCACCACAGCGGATCGCCTGTCCACACATGATTGGCAGGGGAGTTTTACGGTGCCGAGTTGCCAGCCCAGCACCCCACCTTCCACAGAAGGCACACACATGCACACACTCACTCCTAAGGCCAATTTAGAGTGTCCAATCCACCTACAGCATGTCTTTGGGATGTGGGAGGAAACCGGAGCACCCGGAGGAAACCCACGCGACCACAGGGAGGACATGCAGACTCCACACAGAAGGCACCCCAGCCGAGGATCGAACCAGGGAACCTCTTGCTGTGAGGTGGCAATGCTAACTGCTGCACCACCGTGGACTCCCTACTGTGCAGCTAAATTAATAACTTATAAAGTTCTACCACAAGAACACAGGGTAGTGAGGGAGAGAAAGGGGAGACATCGAATACCATCATGCAAGTAACAAATAGAGAAAACTATAAAGCAGCTTAGACAAGAATTGTCACTGTTACAAGAGTATAGAATAGGGAACAGATCAACAAAAATACTTAGAAAGATAGATGTGATATAAACAATGCTCGGTGTTAGAACAGATCCGGATCTATCATCACTGTCGCAAACAACAAACTAAAAATCTCAACACAGGCAGAAAAACTTAGAAGATACACAGATACATATAAAGGAAAAGTACAAAATAAGCAATTTATTGATGACCCAAGAAAGTTTTATAGAGAACTGGGAAACAAGGTAAAAGGAATTGAAAGACCACGAAAAAAAGAAGAAATAAATACATTTTGGAGAAGTATCTATGAAGATCCTGTGGAACATAATAAATATGCTAAATGGATTGAAGAAGTAAAAGAAAGAAGTTTATATGTACAGGATATGAAATGGGATGAAGTAACAGCCAGACAGACTGAAACAAAGTTAAGAAAAGCCTCAAATTGGAAAACCCCAGGCCCAGATGCAGTACCTAACTTCTGTTTAAAAGTATTAACATCTTTGCATGAAGATTTAGTCATGAGTAAGAACTATTTGTATGCGCACCTCAGACACCAACCAGGTTAACAACAGGAAAAACAATGCCCCTTCTTAAGAGTGAACCTGCAAGCTACTCTAAAAATTATAGACCAATAACTTACCTTCCGACGATGTATAAACTATATATTGGAATTGATGCCAACAGAGTCTATAGTCTTTAGAAGAAAACTCAATTATGGCAATAGAACAACAGGACAATAAAAGAACAAAAGATAATTTGCTGTAACTGTAAAAAGAGGAAGAATTTAAGTATGGCATGGATTGACTACAAAAAAAGCATTTGATAGTATCCCACATTCATTGATAAAAGAGTGCTTAAAAATGTATGATACATCCTGCACTGATCAACCACATTACAGTGACCATGAAACAGTGGCAGACCACTTTGCAGTTAAGCCATGATAAAGGACAAATTATTATTCCAGGGATAGAAATTCAAAGCAGGATATTCCAAGGCTGACTCTCTGTCACTGCTGCTATTCTGCCTTGCCCTTAACCCATTAAGCTGTCTACTTAACAGCTTTGGCCATGGCTATAATTTAGCTCCTAGAAAACAACAAAGTGTAAATACTTCTAATCTTCTCTCTGTTGATGATTTGAAACGTATCAAATGAGAAACTGAAAGTACAACTGCAAGTTGTCAAAACTTTTTCAAATGATACAAGACTGTCATTTGCTCTTGATAAATGTGCAAAAGCAGCCTTTAAAGCAGGAAAACTGCAGCACCAAGAAAACATCAATTTCGGTCAAGAATGTGATATAAAAGAAATTGAGCAAGAGGGAGTGTATAAATATTTGGGAACTGATGAAGGATCAATAATAAAACATGAACAAATATGAATAAAACTTAGTAATGAGTACTTTAGAAGACTTAAATTAATCCTAAAAATAGTGTTGACATCTAGGAACAAAATCCAAGCTATAAACCAATTTGTTCTTCCTGTCCTTACAGTTTTGGAGTGACTGACTGACCCCAAAACGTGTTGGATAGATTAGCTAGGAAAACAAAGATGCTTCATGCTCACCAAATGATTTAGAAAAATCAGTGCATACCAAGATTATATATTTCCCATTCTGAAGGAGGGATGGGCCTCCTAGAAATTGATTACACGTACAGATCTGCAATTGTGGGACTCCACACATCTGCTGACCTCACAAGACACAAATGTAGTGAAAGTTTTGAAACATGAGAAGAATAAATCTAAGATGACTTCCCTGCTTAGGCTAGCAGAAGCATATCAACGTCAAGTAGGAATGGAAATCACACCACAAGTGGATAAAAACCAGGCAGCGACCTTATGTGCCAAAAAATGAAAGAAAGAATATAAGGTGAAGGACCAGATGAAGAGGCAAGAAATGTGGAAAATGCATAAATATAGTTGCAAGTACAGAAAACTTCTGGAAGAGCCTCATGTTGATCAAGAACAAACACAGGAATGGTTAAGGAGAGGCAAATTCAAACCAACAGATGAAAGGTTAATATTGGTGGCACAAGATTGTGGGCTACATACACATTGGTTTACTAAGTCCATTGAACATGTGGGAGAAACAAACAAATATAGGTTTTGTAAAACAGAACTGGAAACAGTTTCACACCACGTTGATGAGTGTGACTTACTAATGGCAGAAGGACTGTATACTGAAAGGCATAATAATGTGCAAAGACTATTGCACTTGGGATTGTGAAAACATTATGGTACTGAAGTGGCTGAAAAACAATGGAAATATGAGGCACAAAGCATCATAGAAAATGATGAAGTCTATATCACATGGGATCATCCACTACCAACAGTTCAAAAGATAAAGGCTAGAAAACCAGATGCATTGGTCCAAGAAAAGAAGACAAAAGTAGCATTGATCGTTGAAATTTACACACCCAGTGACTATAGAGCCTTACATACAGAGATGCACAAAGACAAAATATCAAGATTTGCAAGCAGAAACAAGAACAATGTGGAAGAAAGATACCCAGATAGTTCCAATAGTATTAGGAGCAACGGGGCTTATAAAAAAGAGTCTACAATCATCCTTAGATATACTACCAGTACATGTAACTCCATACAAATTGCAGGAGTCATTACTAGGCACATTTCGGGTGCTGCAAAGAGCACTTTTGGCTGACATTAAAGAATGAAACACTAATAATTTCATGAACTTTAATTCTACTTTGACTTAGGAATGAGGTCCATTCTTGTCATGGTATTAAAACCCAAAAGATATGGAGAAATTAAAAAGGAGGCATCTAATCAGCATATGCAGTTTTATGGTCTTTTTCAGTGGGAAGGTGCAGATTTCATTTTTCGTTTTTTGCAGTTTTCCCAGAAGTTGATTTTATCTCTAACCTAAAACTGAATGCAGCTTTATGTATTAGATTAACATACTCATATGCTACACAGTAATACTTTACACTCAAAAGTATTACTAATAACACAAGGATTAATGTCTGACCCACAGACATCTTCAGCTCAGAAATCTTGTGGGAGGAAATATCTGGTATTTAGTATAAAGGTCAGTTCTTGTTGAAAATATTCAAGTGATGTCCTGAGCCCAAGCTTCCCCACCATATTGGAACGTTTGAAAAGGAGCTGTAACAACATCAGCACTCACTGGAACTGAAAACACTGTAAAGCCAGTACTGAGATTTACTTTTTCTAATTTTAATCTAACTCTCTAATGATTTTTTTGTTATAAGATAGAATTGGTCATAGTTAAACTACCTCATCTGCGTTTGTGCTCCCTTGAAATCTCTGGACTAGTAGGAAGAGTAGAAAAATTTGACTGAGCTTCACCCAAGAAAGTAAGTGGGTAAAAATGAACTCCAGCATCTGATAAAGGAATACTACTATCTGTAACAAAAGGCCACAGAGTCTCCGTTTCTATCCATTACAGATTAAGATAGCTCCACAATCCTGACTCTTCTAGGATTATGTTTTTCTGGAGACCTTCTACGAGTCTGTTTAACCTTATGAGGGCCAAAGTGGGACATGTGGTATGACTAATATGACACTGGCCACACCCCCTGATATGACATCACCACAGGAGTGGTGAAGGAGATGCAGTTATGGGTACAGCAGTGTGACGTTTACAGCATACTGAAATCTCACAAACCATTTAAATGATATAGCTTTAACAGTAAAGTGAAGCATTACAGCAAAAACACTACACAGATATAACATTAAGTAAACTAAATAACAACTCTAAAGTCAATTACAATCCACAGCAGACCCCATGAATCCTATGTACCTCCAAACACAGCAATTAAGAAAAATAGAAATAAACATAAACCAGTCACATTAGGGGTACCCCAAGACTCCATTCTTGGACCCCTTCTATTCAATATCTTCACCAACAATCTCAACACAGCTACTTCCCTAGCTACTTTCATACAATGCAGATGACTAAACAGTAATATGTACAGCACACACCCTACAAGAACTACAAGAGAACACAAAAATCATCCTCAGTAGTGGAAACATGGCTTTCCAATGAGCAACTCATACTAAACCCAAATAAAATCAAGCTAATTATCTTCCAACCTACTAAGGCCACTCACTCCTCCCCCCACCCAACTTTTCCATAACTGCTGCAAATAACATAACAATTGAACCCACTGCACAGACCAAACTGCTAAGTGTCATCATTGATCACAACATGAGATTTGACAAACACACATCTCAAAGTATTAAAAAAGTATACAAAAAATTAGTTAATCTATATAAAAAACAAACATTTTCTAACCAACAATACTAAGGTAGCTATGGCTAGAACTCCCCTACTCCCAACACTTCTCTGTGCCTCACCCATACTCACAAACCTCAGAAAATATGACCTAGGTAAACTAGAAAAATGTTTTAACAAAATAGATAAATTTGCCATGGATTCCCAATACAGAACACACCACTGTCTACTACTAAAAAAAAATATCTTGGCTAGAATCTCCACATCTTCTTCACTACAACCAGCTGACAATGACACACAAATTACTTAATCAACCAAGCAAAACACCTATTCTATAAAACCTACTAGAACCTTATTCTAACCTTAGAATATTATGCTCCACCAACAAATCCTTAACAAAAGTTACCAAATCTACAATGTCCCCAGGCAATGCCCTCTACTCTAGTTCTGTTGCCAAAATCTGGATCTCCATACCACTAGAAATCAGAACATTATATTATCTAGCAGTTCAATTTTTCAATACTAACTTCCTAGGCATCCTAAATAACCACACCCCCATAAGACTTACCAGAACCAAAGCCCAATCCTCCACATGGCTACAGAAAAGCACTAGGTCAGTGATGAAAAACAGAGATAAAGCTTGGGATCACTGCCACAAAACCAAAACCCCCTCAGCTAGACAGAAATTCCTAGAATTACGCAATAGAGTCAAAAAGCTAATAAGGCAGGACAAAATCCAATACAACCAGTCTGCCATTAACTCCTCTGAATACATCCCCAAGCAATTCTAGTGCTTCATAAACTCTGTCCTCCACCCAGGTAAAGTCAGTTCCCCTCCACCTAGCATTCTTCATTCCTCAGAAAATATTGCTACCTCATTCAATAAACACTTCACACAAACCATACTATCACTAGCTAGACAACACAACCCTCCTCCCCTCACCTCCACCCCACACCTTCACCTAGTAATCTCTCTACTGCCTTCTCTTTTTCTCCTATTCCTACCTCCAACATAAAATACTTTTAACTAAACTAGCAGCCGACAACCTCCCAAGTGAACACCTACAAATTGCAGTCGATGCCCAAGCCTACCTAGTTTCAATTGTGATTAACCGATCTCTATCAAAACGCTACATCTCTTCACTATGGAAAATATCACACATCATTCCCCTCCACAAAGGTGACCCCTTCACAGAACTCACCCATTACCAGCCCATAGCAATTCTCTCTCCACTCTCCAAAATACTAGAGAGATGCATTCACTCTCAAGTCCTAGACTACCTCCTTACTAACAACCTCCTTTCTAACAGTCAAAAGGCTTCCAGCCAAACCATAGCCACCTTACTCTCTTTTACTAACACTATTCTTCAGCATAAAAACAATGGCTATCTCTCCTCTGCAACTTTCCTAGACCTATCTAAGACATTTGACATGGTCCCACACAAACAACTCATCTCTGTTCTCAATAACCTAGCCTTTTCTTAATCAGTCACCAACTGGTTTCAGAGCTACCTGACTGGCCGCCAGCAATCCGTTGTATGGCAGAATGACATATCTCCCCAACTACCTGTCTCTGTTGGTGTTCCCCAAGAATCCATCCTTGGACCCCTACTCTTCTCCATTTTCACCAATAATCTAGTCACTGCCTCCAAACAAGCCTCTCACATACAGTATGCAGTTGACTCAACCATCATCTGCTCAGCCCAGTCTCTACCCAAACTGCAAAAGTTCACACAGGATGCCTTTTCCTCTGTTGGAACTTGGCTATCTAATGCCCGGTTAATACTCAATCCAAACAAAACTAAACTCCTCATCTTCCAACCCACCAAACATGCACAGACCTAATCTCACTTTAATATCACAGCCAAAGAAAACACCATTATCCACCCAACAGATCACACCAAATTGCTAGGAGTTCAGATAGACAGTAATCTCAAATTTGACATTCACATATCCATGACCATAAAAAAGTCCACAAAAAACTAGGATCCTTATACAGAAATAAGCAATTCCTCACCAAAGCAGCCAGGATTTCAGTTGCAAATTCCCACCTTATCACCACTCTTCTTTACTCCTCTCCAATATATACCAACCTAAGGCAAAGCCATCTAAATAAGCTCAAGACCTGCTACAACAAAATCACCAAGTTCACCACCGGGGCCTCCTACCGTAATCACCACTGTCTCTTACTTGCTGAACTTGGCTGGCTAGAACTCCCTCACCTCCTTCAATGGTACCAACTCTCACTTGCCCACAAACTAGTAAACCATCCTCTAAAAGTCCCATCCCTCCAAAAACTACTCCAGCCCTATTTCACCACCAGACCACTATGATCCAGCAACAAAACTCAATTACAGGTAACCAGAGCCAAGAACTCTGCTGGAGAAGCACTCTTCTCCAGCTCAGTAGCCAAGTTATGGAACCCCCCCCCCCCACACAATAACCTCTGTACCATCATGCACTCACTTCAAAGCTGCACTTAAATCTCACCTAAAAAACACTGGTTATGTCCTTGTAATAACCCTCACCAGCATCTCCTACTCCATCCACCCCACTAACTACCTTCGATTACAGCCAACTCTGATGCTTGTAAGCTTATTATTTATAATACTGCTGTATTTTTTTACTGTAACAATGTTAATAACTGCTATTTAATTCTTAGAATACATGCCATCTTAGATGGCACAGATGTTACGTGACTAAAGTATGTACTATGTTCTTCATCGGGAACTATGATTGTATTAACATTACTTTGTGGAGCTTTTCTCCCCAGGCCTCCACTGAAATAGGACCTGCGTCCAGTCGGAATTTCCCAGTCAACAAATGTAAATAAATTTAAAAAAAGTAAATAAAACATTCTCCACTTAAAAAAATGCTCAAAGACCATCTGACAAACAAATGGCTTTGCTTATGTAATTCTCCAGGATAAAACACACTTCTCCCATTTTTTACTTATAATATCCACAGTTATTACACTTCCTTCCTATTACTCTAAGAATTAATTGATCATCTCTGAATTCACTGTTTACCATCACTCTATTATGTTTCTAAGCAAATATTACCAACACATTCATAACTCCATCTGTTTAGTATAGCAACCCCTATAGGGAAAACATTCTTCTAGTCTGTTCATGTATACCCGTATTTTCTTAGTGTTGTTCTCCCTTACATTATTTCTAGCTGTACTTGGAACCTTCAGCTTGACATAATTATACATCTCTTCTGCTCATCTCAGCATATAACTAACTTTTCTGTTTTCCGCTTATAACTACCTCCTATAGCCACTCCCATCCTATGACACTTTAAACCTGAAAAGTTACTATTACGTCTATTTATAGCCTACTCAAATTGCTATACACCTATTGTTATGTTTGTATACACTAATTTTTTTTTTTATTTTCTCTCCTTTAAATATTGTTATATGACTTTAATTACTTATAAACCAACTTGATTGTAAAAGCTTTCTCATGTAAATTTTTTTGTTTAATTTATATCTTGGTGCTTTTTTCCTCAGGCCTCCACTGAAAATGGGCTCATACACAGTCGGACTTTCCTGGCAAACAAATGTAAAATAAAATAAAATAAAACAAAAACCAATAGTACTAATTTACCCAGCACAGTGATGCAATAAAGAACAGGTCCAACAGTACCATAGCCATTTTCTCACTTTAGTCAAAACAGTACATTTTAAACTTATTGAAGACACCATTAGAAATAAAATACACACATTTCCATTTATAAATGCAAACTATCTTGAAACAGCAATGACAACAATAAAAACAAACTATCTTGAAACAGCCATGACAACAGTTACCTAGCAGAATACTAAATGCACTACATTTACCTATGAACATGTCCCCTCAAAAAATAAAGTTATACACACACAGGCTTTTGCTTTTAAAAGTAGCTCTTGCAAGTTATCACTAAACAACCACTATGAAAATACCCAAAGCAGTAGAGCTCATCTTCTTGAAGATGGCATTAAAACACAAATTACACACATTTCCACCCAAAAGGTGCAAACTTCTCCAAAACATTTCCACATGTAAATGCAAAGTACACTGAAACAACTACAATTAACATTAGAAAAATATAAAATACACTATATCCGTGAAGACTGAATAAAAAAAAAATCTATACACACATTTTAAACTTTAAAAATCAGTGCTTCCAAATTATCAGAAAACAACCACAACTACAGATTGTTTATGTATATATGCATATATAAATACTATTACTACTTGCAAATCTCAAAATAACCACTACATAGATTTAAGAACTGTATGGTGCACCCCAGTTACCCCTAAACCGTAAAAAGTTAAAAACTGAAATAAAACACAATATTCCCACTTTCTAAAAAACTAGAGCCATAAAATACTATCTGTGCTTACTTACCACCACAATCACAGCCTTTTCTGGGTTGGCTGGCTTCCCTGCTGGAGAGGCTGGCTGCCTGGCTGGATTCCCTGCTGAAGTGGCTGACTGTCTGGCTGGCTGGGTGCTGGATTAGCAAGCTGACTGGCTGGCTGGCTGGCAGGCTGCTGGAGTGGCTAGCTGGGTGTCTCTGGTTGCTGGAGTGGCTATCTTGCTACCTGGATGTCAAGCTATGGGTCTTGCTTTGGCTTATGAACTGTCTGGTTGGTTCTTGCTGTTAGGAAAGAAAAAGACAAATCTCAGTCTTGGTATTAGCAGCTGTAGAGGTGCTAATAAAAAGCTGATCTACAGCCATGATTTTAATTATCAGAAGGAGTATAACAAACAGCACTGGGTATCATACTTCTCCCCAATCAAAAAATAAATAAAAAGATGTGCTGATGATATGTATTAGTAGGGGGCACCACAGATCACAAAAGTAAATGCTGATGACTTTCACAAGGGATGACATTTATCTTTAAAGTGATATGTCATACTTTTTTTTAAGTGCTCTGGTTTGGTTTTGCATGCATTACGACACAAGTATTGCTTACTATTGTGGTCATTGTTATATATGTTTGTTTTTTTTTTGGGGGGGGTTATTTCTTTCCTAGCTGAAACTGTTAAGACAGAGCTGTCACTGGCATTCTGAAACTTATTTTTCTGAGAAACTGTTTCCCCAACATGATGTCATGTTAACTAAAGAGTGCTTGAGAAGAGCTGGAAGTATTGAAGCGTGGCAGGCTTTTTTGGAGGCTTGCTCTTATTTTTCTGAGATTCAGCTGTGACAGAATAAGAACATTCAGTTTTATACCCCAATCAGTGTTGCACTGGTTATTCTACTATGTTACACAACAGTACTTTTCAAGGAGTTACCATTAAGTTTGTGCAGTGGTGAAATAGGTTGCATCTCTGTATTTTAGTGCCATTATCTTCATGCATTTTTGAACACGGCATGAATGGTCTGTTTTGTTTTTGTGGAAACAGTTATTCAACCAGTTATGGACAGGTGACTGATAAGAAAATGCACAGAGTAGTAGCAAGTAAAATTGGAGATGAGCAGTTTGGATTTAGATCAGGATGGAACACAACTGGCTTGATGTTTGCAGTGAGACAGATACTTGAGAAGAAGATAGAGAGGAGGAAATAGTCCAACTTGATATTTATAGACTTGGAGAAAGCATATGACAAGGTCCCAAGAAAGCTGACCTGGCAGTACTGCAGTGGTTTAAAGTCCCAGAATCATTGGTAGAATTAGTGCAGGCTATGTACAAGGACCCTATGACTCAAGTATGAACAGTGTTCGGTCTCATAGAGGGGTTCACAATGAGAGTTTTTCTGCACCAGGGTTGGGAGGGTGGCTTAATGGCTAAAGTGTTTGCCTTACAAACACAAGGTGCAGGGTTTGAGTCTCACAAGGGATAATTGGCTAGGCTTAAAATGGCTCGCAAGGGCAGTTAGCTTAGTACTAAACTATGAACCTATGAACTCTGAGCCCACTGCTGTTTCTACTGGTGATGGACTACATGAGCAAACAGGTTGGAGGGGGAAGACAATGTGGCATTACAGGCAGAGCCTGAGCAAGAACTTCATAGGTTTTTATGGTCATGGGAGGTTACTTGTCCTGAGGGCTCATCTGCCTAACTGCACTGAATAAAGGACTGATACAGAATGAATTGTCTCCAGGCTTCTTTGTTTGACCAAACCTAACCTGTTAGAAAATTCTCTAGCAAGTAACTTTGCTCCCTAGTGGCTGGACAAGAAGAATACCTTTGCTTCACCACAGAAGCTAACATGGCACCAGTAAGTAGAACTGTGCAAAAGAAAAGGGTTCAGCAGTGATACTTCATCTGAGATGTGAAACGCCCCCACGGCCCTTACAGGTAACGCTAGGATTTTTAGCTTTACTTTTTGATCGTTACCTCCTATGCCCATAAACAAGGAGGTTGCCGGCACGTTAGTTATTAACATCCTTATGAGAGCATGGTATTTTGGCTTATTGAAACAGGAAGTAGGGATTAAATCTGCTTTAAAGCCAACTATTGCTGTATATTATAATAAACTAATTGTGATCAATATTATAGTGCAAAAGCCAGTTACTTGCTAAATAAGTTAGCTCATCAGTTTGCTATATTGTAGTACTGCTTAGCTAAAGATGTTTTTGCTGTAATGCTGCTTGTATTGTTTTTGTATTTGCATTGTTTGCTCTAGTGCTGTTTCTACTGCTGCTATCCTTGTTCTTTTTAATTTCAAGCACTTCTTCTCGTCTGATAAGGTCTCTTCTATTTCTTACTTTTTTGTTTTCTGTAAGACAGTGCCAAACAGGCTCCAGTTATACATCTTCACGTATCTCCCCTCACAGCCAAGTAAAGTTACAAAGCCTTACAGAGTTTCTATCAGCTGAAATAAGGCACAAAATGTGGAAAGATGTACCTTTATCCAGGTTTTGTCTGCGTGCTTAAAAATGGCTGCTCAATAAGGCCATTGCCACAGTTAGTGTCTTGGCCCTGAAGTTAGCATGTCTGTTGCTAACAGAGACAATAAGATAATAAATTACAATTGCAGTCTAAGCCCCTGCTTCCATGAGGTTCATATATGTTTGTTTCCATCTGCACAAGGTGGCCAATCTCCACATGCACTACTTAGTGTCCCACATGAATTTTTATTTTGCGTGACCATACTTGGGTATTATTATTAACTGCCACGGAATATCTGTTTAATTTAAGTTGCCCTTGTCTTTATCTGAAAAACAAACATTTTCATCCATCCTATCCACACTCTCTTTCTTTAGGCATGACATACTCACTAGAAATCACTCTCTCCTTCTTCCTAATCCTCTCCTATCTAACTTCCCATCACTTATGCATTCTGTCACATCTTTCAGTCCCCTCATCCTGTACCTCATTAACAAAACCAGTAAACTCCCACCTGACCTCACCACACATATCTCCCATCTTATTCCCTCTCCCAACTGTAGACTTAAAGTATAATATATAAACCTTCACAACCCAATAACCAACAAACTCAGCCTGAAACCAAAACACAAATTAAAATGTCAGACAAGCTTTTACTACATCACCCAAAACTTAAAATGCAATGGTGAGATACACCCTAACCCTAGCCCAAAATGTACCCTCACTCATCGCACCCATACTACCTCGAACAATTCCATTTCTCCCATACGATATTCCACAAACTCCTGTTCTATACTTATCATCAGTATTAACATTTGAAGCATCTACAGCAAGCTATGAGAATTCCACACGTGGCTTGTCTTGCATTCACCTGACATTATAGTAATAAAAGAAACATGGCTAAAAAAATGAAACAGTATATAATGAGATTCTCCTACTGGATTATAACATACTCAGGGCAGACAGAAAACATAAGAGAGCTGCTGAAGGTGTAATATTCTATAAAAACACTCTGTATCTCACCTTATCACCTCTAATACCTCCCTCCCCTATTAAAAATGAAATCCTCATATCTGCTCTCAAACTAAATCAGTACATAATAGGAACTTATATCTCACCTGGAACCAATCATAACAGAGCAAAATATCTCTTATGATGGGTAGTATCCAACATCCACCCAATGAAAAACTATTAAGTGACTTCAGTATTGACTATCTTCCCCCCAGTTACTATCCTACCCATACCATAAGGCTATATGGACTAACACAACACTCCCACTCACTTCAACAATAAAAATAATAAAGGGTACCACAACTGACTGGATACTCACTTCTGTGCCAGGTAAAATCTCTAACACTGGACTCTCTCAGATTCTTTAAGTGACCAGCTCCCTGCATTCATCATAAGAAAGCAAATAAAAATTCATAAACATCACTTTAATGTGATTCATAGCCTCTCAAATTTCAACAAAGACACATTCATCTCATACCTAAAATAGTATAACTGGACAAACCTAAAGCAACTACCACTTGGCGGTGCTATATCTCACGTCAGTAATTTATTTATTTATTGCCATTTTATTACCGTGAAAGTCAGACTGGAAAAGGAATTGCCATATGAAGTGAGAGAAAAGCAGGCTTCTAACATATTTAGAGAGAAAGCATGGGACAGAAATTGATAGAAGTAAGGAAATGAGTGAAGAGGGGGGTAGTAAGGAGATGTAAGGTATAAACAGGCATTTGTCCACATTTAGGGATATGGTTTATCCTAGTTTTGAGTAAGAACAGCATCAGATTTTGGCTAAGAAGTCTTTCAGAAAGGATTTGAAGGATGGGAGGTTGGGTATTGACCTGCTGGATAGAGATAAGGAGTTCCAGGCCTTAGCAACATGGTACAATTACAGACAATGCCCAGCAGATTTGATAGGTTTGTAAACAGAAAGGAGTTTGTGGTCACTGGATTGTAATGGCTGACTAGGAACATAGCTGTGTATGATATTATTTAGTGCTGGACAAGCAGATGGATTCTGGATAATTTTATAGGTAGTAAGAAGCTGTGTATATGTTAGTTGACTGGGTAGTTCTAACCCATTTATGCTTTTTAGTGCTATACAGTGGTGGGTTCTGAAAGGAGCATTTGCTGCAAATTTAGCAACTTTATTATAGCATTGTTCAAGTTTTGATTTTTTATGATGTCTGAAGGTTAGGAAGGATGGAAGCACCAGTGAGAAGTGTGAGGAGGAGATAAGTAGTGGTAAGTGTAGCTTTAGTTCATAGATTCATAGGAGATTACTAGGCTAATAGGCTAAGAGCTTTTACAAGCCTAGCCAATATAACTCAATTTTGCCCAGTATATGGCCCCTACGGGCAAAAGGATAGAATGGGTTTGTGCCTATGCCTTAAGTATCTTACAGATTGCCCCGGTGCATAAGGGAAAAAGGCTTCACCCCAGGTGTGAATTTGTGATTCCCCATCCATTGATCCAAATTACTTTTGAAGAGGGCCAGGAAAGGGCTCTTCTTAACACTCCATGAGTAGAAAGCCTGTTTAAAAGAAGGGGCAATCTCTGAGACACATATCTGTCTCTCCAACATGTTTTATTTGAGTCGCTAACTAAGTTTAAATCCCTAGATTGGGTGATCCTTGAGCTGACTGACTTGCAGATGTGTAGCAGCTCCATCAGGGCTGGATTTGTGAGTGCCTTGCATGTCAGGCATAGGTCACCCCTTAATAGTTAGTAGGAGACAGAGTAAAGGGATAGGGCTTTTAGTCTATCCACATAGGACATGTTGTTTATACCCTGTATTTTCTTTTGAGGAACTTCTAAGGTTGCTCCAGTTGCTGTAAGTGCCTATTCAAGTATGTGCCAGATTGTGTTCTATTAATGGTCTAATGAGGGCTGAGTACAGCAGGACTATAATTTCCTTGGATCTGGATACCATGCCTTTACTTATATGTTGTGCTACATAAAAAGAATTTCCTCACCACTGTGGACACAAGGGGGTCAAAGTTCAGGCTACTCTGTGTACCTAGATCTCTCACCTCTGAATCTACTCTTAGGGGTGAGCTGCTGATATTGTAATTTATAGGGGTATCTGAATTCTCAAAATGTATTATAATGCATTTTTTTGTATTTAGTTTTAGGCCATGGTTCTGCTGCCAATTACTTGTCTTATCTAGACCCTCTGAAGGATATCTACATCACTGGGGGGATTTCAGTGATTGTCTCCAGGTTACAGTCGTCAGCAAACGTCATCCAGAGGCCTTCCATATTAGTCTAGACTTCAAAGAAAAGTATTCCAAACAGGAGTGGTCCCAGCACTGAGCCCTGTGACATATCACTAGTAACTATCCTTTTAATGGATCTGGATTCACCCACTTTAACCAAGTGTCCTGTCCATGAGCCGACTGGCTATCCATCTGGTGACATAGGAATTTATGCCCAGTTTTGTGATTCTACATGAGTGGGAAATTTTGTCAAATGCCTTGGCCAGGTCAAGGTATGCACTGTTTTACCCTCATCAATGGCCTTAGTAACTTTCTCAAATAAATCCACTAGACTGAGTAGACATGACCTGCCCTTGACAAAGCTGAACTGGGCAGGTCAAGTGTTTGGAGGTTTCTTATGTCATTATTTACCGGGTTCATGATTATTCTTTCCATGGCCTTACATACAAGACTGGTCAAACTCAGGGTCTGCAATTTCCCAGATCAGTAGATAGTCCCCTTTATGCAGAGAGTGACTGTTGCTGACCTCCTGTCAAACAGGACAAAGCCAGTCCTAAGGCTGTGGTTAAATTGAGATTCTAATGGGCCTGATAAGTCCTAATTTAAGCTGTTTTAGAGGCAACCTGGTATATTGTCAGGCCCCATTGAAGCTGTGTTTTTAGCTTTATAGAGCGCAGTGGCAACATGTTCTTTGGTGATAATTGGCGGTGATGTGATGGAGAGTATCTTTTGGGGGAGAACTGGGGGTGATGGGGAGGAGAAATTTGAGCTGAATTTGTCATCAAGCATATTTGCTATATCTTCTGGAACAGTATAGGTGATGCCATCTACAACTAATTCCTCACATTGTTGGGTGCTGCCCTTATGATTGTGGACAAAACTGAAAAATGCCTTGTGGTTATCCTTAGCTTTGGAGGCTATTTTTACCTCAAAGTCTGCTTTCAGAGACTTTGACAAGTTTCCTGATTCACTTGTTTAGACTAATGAGAGATTTTTTGCTCTGTTGTGCATATTCCCACTTACTTCTTGCCAGGATTTTCTTTATTTTTGTTGTGCAACCTATTAATACTAGGGGTCCACCAAGGTGGCTTGTTTTTGTGGTTTGACCTTGGTTTATTTCAGTCTGCTACTGTTGTTTCTATGCATTTGTTTATATGGTCATACAGGGCTTTTGTGTATACCTCTGCAAAGGTTTCTGTGTTTTTCTGGATATGAGGGAGCTTGGAAACTAGCTATGCCATCCCTTAACCAGGGGACAATTTACCTTAGAGAAGTTTGAAATGTTTTGGGGGTTAGGTAGGAGGACTAGTTTTACCTTTATTTCAAGGAAGATCACTTTAAATCTGATCTTACCAGTGAGGACATCACACTTGGTGGGGTGCAGTGTTCTCTTATATTTGAGAGTAACATATCTAGGATATTTGTTTCCCTAATCTCCCAAGCAAACTCAGAAATTCAGAGAGCTTAGAAATAGAGCCAAATACCATACTAAATTAGACAAAAACATATTGCACTAACCTCCAAAATAAAAATTATCAAAACCCCATATTATTCTGTTTTTTTTTCATAAATCAGTCTCTCTAAATTCTGGCCATTACTCACAGCCTTCACCAGCAATCAAATCTAATAACTCAGCTAACATTGCTAATGGATTCAGTTCTAACTTTATTAAATCAGTCTTTTCATTACTCAACAACTCTTCACAAAACAATGCCAAGAACAGATTGTGAACACTATTAACTCCACAATACTCTCTCTAGCAAGTCCCCGGCACTGAAAGACACAACACCAAAATGTAGAGGCACAACAAGCCAAGAAATAGGATAGGATTTACCTTGAAAATCACCTGCACAATGGTGATTTTCATGATAATTCCTATATATAGAAGGTGAATTTGAATATTGTTAGTTCTGAAGAAGTCCCTATAGATTACTGGGACAAAAGTGCTTAACTCATTTAAATAATAAAGTTGGACTACATTTCTGTATCCTTGGCTTGTTGAGCCTCTACATTTTGGTTTTGAGTTTTTCAGTTAATTTGGTTACTAAGTCCCCACCACTATTATCAAAAACTACTATTTAAACTAAAACCCACCTCTCTAGCACCAGACAATCTACATGAGGAATATCTAAAATGGCAGGTGAAGATACAGTTTACCTTGTCCCAATTCTAATAAACTGTTCTGTCAATGAATTTTATATACCTTTACTATGGAAAAATGTTACACCCCACCATCCACAAAGGTGGTCATTCTACCAAACTCACTAATTATATGCCCATTGCCATCCTCTCCCCCCATCAAAAATACTTGAAATGTGCATTCAGACCCATATCACACAACATGCATTCCTCTCTCCTTCACAGCATGGTTTTTATCCCCTACCACATTACCTCCACCACCCTGCTTAACTTCACCAATACTGTTAACACAAACAGAAATGATTGTGAACTCTTATCTGCTGTCTTTCTTAATCTAAAACTTTCAGCACTATCTTCCAGCATATAGTCTTAAAAAAAAAAAGTCTCCATTCTAGACCTTGACAATTGCTCTCTATCTTGGCTCACTGACATCTCATTCTTTCTCCTTGTTGCATTTGGGATCCCACATGGATTGATCCTAGGATCTGTCCTGTTCAACATCTTTGTTAATGGCCTTGATCTGGTCATACTACACAGTTAAAAAATATAAATAAATAAATAAACCTACAGTGGAAAAAAACACACCAAAAACTAACTGTTCTCTATATGGCAAAACGTTATCTAACACTGCAAGAAATCCTCTCACCACTACCTTCCTACTATCTACTCTCCTTTACTAAGCACAAATACTGACAAACATCGGACTAACTTAATTAAATAAACTCAAGCAGTTTACAACAAGTTCACTAAATTTGCAGCCAAGTTCCTCTATACAGCATATCACTGTTTGGCCCTCAGACACAGACAGTGGCTTAAACTACTTCACCAACTGACATACTCCCGACTCTCTATTATCCACAATTTTATGAACAAACCGAATGATTGTCCATCTCTAGTCAACCTTCTACAACCATACAACCACCCAGAAGCTTCCACTTTTCTGACAAGACCTTCTACATATATTAAAATGTAGTAACTCTGCAGGCTTTTCCCAATACTCTTATCAAGTGTCAAAAACCTGGAACCCCATTCCCTTAACAGTCAGACAGGACTGCTCACTAAAGTCATTTAAACTATAGCTAAAGTCTCACTTACTCAACTGCTGGCTCTGCAAATGTGCTGCATCAGATTAGCACATCACTCTTCTTCAGCCTCATCCCTGCTCAACTCCATCCATATCCTCCTCTTACCTGTACTGAAACTCATTCTCGTGCCCCTTTTTGTTATACTCCTTCACTCTCAGCTAGGCTTACCTTCTATTTATCACCTCTAGCTCTCTCATCATACATCTTGTAAGACATACTGCATTCTGTTGTAAATTGCAACAGTATAGCTGTCTGCATACTTTATCAGTTTTGAAAAGAAGTTCTCACTCTTCTGGAAAGTGTTGTACAGGCTATTGTATATTAATGTCTTTCAAATGTTAGTGTCACTCTGCGTATTACTGTTTGTACACTGGAGCCTTTCTCCTCAGGGCCTCCACTGAAGATGAGTCCTGTGACGGCAGTCTGACTTTCCTGATAAACAAAAGAAATACACAAATAAACAAGTAGGTAGGAATAGTGACAAATTACTAGATTAAAGTACTTAAGAGTCTGAAGCAGGATCTCTACCGTAAAAGAATTTAGCAAGACTGTCAAGGAAAAAATAAAGAATGTGTGAGATAACACTGTACAGTTGATTAAGTGATGGTTTACTTCAGGGGGCAAAAAAGAACCATGGCGAGTACATACGCTGCTTTTCTTTACACCATGTTAGTGATCAAAGCTGCAGAATGCATCTTTGGTTTTAGGGGACATCCATCTGTTGAAAAATATGATTGATCACTAACATCCATCTCCTGCAGGCATGGTAATGAATAATGAATCCTGAGTAAATGATACTTATAATGCACATTTTGCTTTTTGATGAAGATAGCTTGCTGTAATGGATTCATTTTTGCCCCTTCCTGAAATGGGTGTCTGCAACTAGCAAGGGTGTGGTCCTTGCAGGAGTGCTTTACTGTACTAAACTTGGTACTGTGTGCTTATAGCTAAAAGAATTACTGGGGAAGAAAACCACTCTATAACTAAAGTAATACATTGAGTTAAGAATGACCAGAGTTAATGGTAGAGAGATGTCTTCTAGAGCTTTATACACTTAGTACATAGTTCTCTAATACTGTATAGAATAAATAAATAATTAAATAAATAAATAAATAAATACAGCATTATTCAAGGTCTTTTTCAATTTACCATGCCAAACCAGTTACATTTATTACATAATCTCTAGTCGTGTGCATGTACTTATTCCATCTGCAGTAACACCTCCATTTCTACTACACACAGTTGTGTAGCTACTTTCAGCATGCAGAAGCTGGTTCTGTCAGTATTAATTAATGTCAGCTTCAGATACCTATTTTGATTAAAACTCCTCACATAACAAAAATGTTGGCTATTACCCAACAGTCTGGCCACCAAAAATAAAGTTAGCTTCCTAACTTAAAATGAAAATAAATACTAAAAAACTTGTTTAATAGCACAACAGACTTAGCACTTTCATCTTACATATAACAGGCTTCTTCAGAAGAAGCCTGTTATATACAATGTGAAAGCGTCAAGTCTGTTGTGCTATATTTGTTTGCTTCCTATGGCTGGAACATTTATTTTCATTTTATTTTAGTTTGTGTGTCAGCTGACACCTTTGTTTTTATTTAGCTTCCTTCCTTGTTTATTGCAAATATTTATATGAATTAAAGGTCAGCCTACTGGAATCTCAGCTAAAGTCTACCAAAGGTTAAATAAATAAAACAATGTTCTCTGCAGTTTCGGTTGTAAAAACAAATAGCGGCTGCTGGACTGCCTGAACATTTTCAGTCACTGGTTGCAGCTAAAGTTCCAGTCAAAAAAGATTATTAAGTTTCTCAAAATTTTCAGCCAGGACCTAAGTACCTGCTCATTTTGCCCAGATTTTCTTTGGTACTGGAATGTTCTACTTTATGTTAGTTACTAGAGATTCATTACCTAGAAAAAAAGAATTGAGGATAGTTGACAGGAAAGCCATGCAGTGTGACTTTGTACCACCTTGCTCCAATGAAAGCCAAGAAGGAAGGTAAGGGTACCCATTTTGGTCACTTCTGTCCCACATGTTAGTCTCATTTATTTATTTACCCTTCAGGGTTAATAACTTCGGGCTTACATAATGTTAGTTTACTAAGGCTGCACATTGTATCATAGCCAAATATTAAAAATGATGTGCTGAGTAAATGCACAGTCCAAGTATGCAGAATAATTTAAAAATCAGGATAGATTAGTATAACAGGAGTTGGAGAATATATGCTCTTTATTACAGTAGCAGAATACAGTTCATAGACTAGTATAATATAACAGTTGGAAAAAACATCACACAGCAGTAGGATGTGGCAGGAAACAGATTGAAATGCTCACCTGAGTCATTGCTGAAAGAGGGTTAAGAAGAAAGAGGCAAATTATGATGTTAATCATGCTTAATGTACAGCAGCAAACAAGCTCTCCCACCTAAAAAGCTAAGTGCCAAGGACTTACAGGGTTTCATAAGCAGTCATACAGGAAGGGAATTATGCTACTAATACATGTAACCCTGGATAAACTGCAGAAGGAAGCAATTTCTGGGTCCTTTGCAGGTGGTGAGAAGATCACTCTTGGAAAACATCAAAGAACGAAGAAATACTAAGTTAATGAACTTTAATCATACCCTGACTCAGTAATGAGGTACATTCCTGTCACTGTTTTAGAAACCCAGAACGTCTGTACAAATTAAAAAAGGAAGGGAGTGATATTGTGCAGTAGCAAGCTTTACTGTGGACATATTTAGAACAGGAGGGCCAGAGAAAATTAAAGATCACTTTTACTAAGTAGCAAAGAAGAGTCAAGGACAGCATACATGAAGTGAACTGTAGCATCTTCTAAAGATGGGTAAGACTGAATCATCCCGTATGATAGTCACGTTATTATTATTATTATTATTATTATTATTATTAATAGTATTATTAATATTTTTTGTCAGATACAATAGGGCAGTGATATACTGCATTCAGGTATAAATGGTTAGGATGGTAGCATGAGGTTACAGACTAAATCAAGGTAGGGGGGAACAGGTCAATATAAAAAAATTATGTATAATTGGCAAGCAATAAAGAAATAAAGAAAGATTGTAGGTGCAGGTCTACAGATACTAATGTATCACAATCAAATGTTAATAAAAAAATAAATAATGTAGTTAATATTCTTGAAACTGTGTAAGCCAACAAGGAAGAAATGAACATTATTCATAAATGTCTGATAAGTACATAGATCAATAGGCAACATATTATGTAGAGTGGAATAGATAGCTGTAGAAAGGTATTACTGTTTCAGTATACACAATGTGAATATTTGGTATGAGAGCTGACTAAAGATGCGGGTTAAAACTTCAGATTAACTACTGCCCTCTTACTGTACTTCACCTACAACTTAGCAATGCTTTCTGTACTTCTGCACATCTTTACATGAAAAGGATGTATTACAAGTCATGTCTACTTATTTAAAAACCTACCAATTCCCTAAAATCAGGATAGTTCACTCCATGAAGCTGAAGAAGGGCAAATTGTGGGGCCCAGAATGCACATTTGCATTTTGACTGTCTACCAATTATCTGTCCTGTGGAGTTCAATATCTTATTCATATTGGTCATGTACCACATTAACAAAGTTTTGGGGATCTCTGAAAACATACCCATTCAGTAGCGCATATTCCAACATAGAAGCTTTAATTATGCAAGTTATTTTTATCTCAGAGCTGTTTATTTATACTATATTTTTTATCTCTACATTGCTTTTTTCCTTTTTAAATACTTTGGTAAATTAAACATTGTAGAATGTTAATGTGTCAATAGAAATACTCTTTCCTTAACTGTGGCCATTCCTGTATCTATTGCTGTACCATGAACATTGCTGGCATATCCCTTATCCAGATACAGCCAGTATTTGTGTATTCACTTAACCGCTGATTCAGATCAAACTTCAATCTAAGCATCCCTAACATGGTACTATTCATAATAGCAGCAACTTTCCTAATATATTTTCTTATACACTTTCATGCAAGGTTGAATTGCACTTTTTGAACTGTATTTTGTTTAATGGCCATTTAATTTTTGCTGTTTGTTACTGCTGTGACTATTTTATTTTGCACTGTAAATTTCTAGTACTTCTGCATGTCACAGAATAGGCTATATTCAGACTTGCTGAATCTAGACTGTTTGGTTTGACTGAAGCACTAAGACAGCCATCTTACATTAAGTGAGCCTCTCTGCACCCTTGTGGCACAAGTCTGTTGCTCAGGGCCCAGCTGAGTTTGGGACTGCTGGAAAAAGGCTCAATCTTGGGCTTTCTCATTGGTTTGTTTGCTTTAAAAACACTTAACTTGTATGTAAGCCCAGCATTTACATGGGTTTGAGCATTGCACAGCCATATTTAGCACTGCTTTGTATAGACACAAATGCTTAGAAACACAATTATCCCTAGATAAGTGCTAGAGAAACCTCCTTAGCTCCACTGCTTCTCTGTATGCAACACAGTTGCACATTGCTGCCCTGCAAATAACTCAGCTGCGCCTTCTGAGATGTTCAAGCAGTCTTCCATCCCTAGCCCTCCATGGAATAGCTACTTCTGCTAGTCTTACAGCAAAGTTTGGTCCATCTAGCCCATACCCACTAGTTACTAAAATATATACCTGCCATAATGGACAGTTTTCCACCATTTCTCCAGCCAGTGTGATTGACATGAGCATCCTGAAGCAATGTAGCAATTGCCTCATGTATACTCACAACCACTTGCTCCTAAAGCAGACACATATAGCATGTGAGAGATGTAACTATACCATGAAATTAAAATCAGTCGTCTCACACAACAATAAATAAGACATCTAACAAGTTGCCAGTCCACATATCTCTCCTCTCACACAAGATAAGGGTAAGACACATAAACCCACATATGCGGAGGTACTCAGAGAGAGGCAGCTAAGGAGGTTTCTCCGGCAAATATCTAGGGAAAATTGTGTTTCTAAGCATTTGTGTCTATACACAGCAGGGCTAAACACAGTTGCGCAATGTGCAAACCCACACAAATGTGGGGTTTAAATACAAGCAAAGTTAAGCATTTTTAAAGCAAACTAACCAATGGAAAAGCCCAAGACTCAGCCTTTTTCCAGCAATCCTCAGAGACCACCCAAGCGCAAACACACACACACACACACACATATACTGGTATATGAACAAAATCCACCACTACACATAACACACATATCAGCAACTCAAAAATTAAGCCCCTCAGGCAAAACACCTCAAAACCTAACATTCTAGTCATAGAAGACTCAATAGTGAGACACACAGCTCCCTCACCAGGAAGGTCACTGTCAGCTGTCTGCCAGGTGTTAGGATCTGTCAAATCACGTGTGCACTCAAGTCATTCAGCAGCAGTTACCATTATGACTCAGTCATAATACATGTTAGAGTGAATGACTTGAGACATTCTTCTCTGGACTATATGAAGAAAGACATGACTGAACTCTTAGATTATGTGTCCCAGGCAGTTATGTCCATAGCCCTACTTTCACCTACGATGATGTGGCAATACAGGCAAAAAAATTATTGAGTTCAGTAATTGGCTTAGCTTCTGGTGTCAATCCAGAGGGGTCAGCCTGGGAAGACATGATCGACAGTTTGCACTGCTTTGCCAGAGATGGCCATCACCTGTCTCCTCAAGACTTTTGGATACTGGCAAAGACACTTGCCTCCTCCATAGTGCCTTTTTTAGTCAATGACCAGACAACAAAACACTTCCAACATAAAGAAATCCACTAATGACAAGCTGAAGGTCATGTTGCTTCATGTTAGGAGCTTAAACAGTAAACTGCACTCCTTGGAAACACTCCTCACCTTGGAAGATGCTGACATCTGTGCAGTCAGTGAGACTTGGTTCAAAGTGGCACAGATCACCCAGGCCATACAAGGCTACATTGCCTTTCACAAGTTCAGACCCCAAAATGATCATGAAAGAACCAAAGGTGGAAGTGTATCCATCTTCACTAAATCCAAATACACTTTGAGACTGGTGAAACAGTATCACTCTCTTGAGCTATTCCAGGTCCATATAGCAATAGGAAAAATACCCTTCCACATTATCACTAGCTACAGGTCCCCCATCATGAACCAAGAAAAGCACAGCGCCTACCTGGACTTCCTAGATTAGCCCAGTATACAGCCAAACAGCTTGATCCTTCTATCAGTTGGGTGAATTACTTGAGCACAAGCATGATCCTACAAGGTTCCTGGATTTTGTTAGTTCAAATGCCCTGGAACACTTGGCCCACACCCCCAAAAGGGGATTGAATGTCCTGGACCTAGTGCTCACCAACATGGGGGGTGTGACATCTGTGCCCTGGCCCAGCAATCAAGGACCCTCAATCCTCACTACTAACACCAGTGAGGAGTGTCTCACCACCCACTAATATTTATCAGCTACTCAAAGGCCCTTTAAAGGGTGTCCAATTATTACTGTGCAATATTATTATCCAATTGGTAGTATAGCCCAGGGATAAAGCTATTAGAGTGGCTTTGTACAATTTTACCAAAGGCATGCAAGTACGCTAAAGAGCTTAAATTATCCTTACAAAAACAGCCAGAGTTGAAAGGGTTTAAAACTATTTAATAATAAATAGTCAAAACACAAGACAATACTTTTTACTACACAGTGCTAGTCAAGAGTTCAGAGATCACAGAGAAATACTTAAAATAATTCAGTAGTACAGTTCTGACATCACAGAAAAACACTTAGTCTAATCTTTCTAGTTTCTATCTATTCTAAGAGAAAAACACAAGTCTAAGATAAACTTACATATAGAGCAAAGGCAGTGCTGCGTTGGATGGTCAAGACAAAATGCTTAATGCTCTCTGATTCTCTGTGTTTTTAAAATCATATTCCTGGTTCATATTACATCATTTGTCACACTTCCCTGGGTTCCCATGCTAACAGAAACTACATTTATATTCTTCACCTCTGGGTAGAAACCATAGCAATAAAGGACATGTATGCATGTAAATTCTGGCCATTAACTCTGGCCTTAAAACAATAGGCAGGATGCCCCACTTCAGACTGACCGACTCCGAGTTTTATCATCAAAGGGTCACAACATGCTTTACTTGGTCAGTAGAGTGTACCGTTGTTACATTTTTTTCAGTTCCACATGTAACACTATTTTTACCATTTAAGACAACAAGCCTGTAGTTTACATTAATATTTACAGATAACAGAATTATCTATAAAACTCTATCTGGCTAGTCTGGCAGCCTTCACAGGGGGTCACTGCACTACCCCCTGTATGTTGCCCTTCCTGGTAAGGTCAGACCATGAATCTGTCTCATTTGAAGTAAAGATCAAACCTGATACCCCACAGGAGTAAAAAACTGAACATTTTCTCCAAAGCAAACTGTTGCCTACTAAATGATGGAAATAAAAAGTTTCAAACCCCCTTCTAACGTAACCAACAATGACTCCTATGCAGAGGAGTACACAAATGCCCTATATAGCCACTTAAACAAATGCATTAACTCAGCTGTACCTAACAGGAATAAAGCCAGGTCTTCTCAAAAAAACAAGCCACTGTGGTGGACTGTAAGTATAAATAAGTTGCACAACAAAAGAAAGAAACTGATATCTAAGAACAGGAGGAAACTTAACAGAGGAATAATACCCTCAAGAGCTTGAATAAGCAAATCAAAGATCTTATAAAGTCCTCTAAGGCTAGTTACAAAACTAAACTAGCATCCCTTGCTAAACACAATCATAAAGTATTCTTTAGCTACATCTGAAACCAAAAGGGGAATGCCCAGCACGGTGCTGAACTTATAGTGGATGGTACCAATCACACAGATTTAGCAATAACTTCAACCCCTGTCCCCAACAGACATTCCCCAAAGTATTCCTGATACCAATCATCTACCAAATATCTCCAAAGAACAGGTCATACAAGTGCTCTCCAAGGCCAAATACATGGCCTCTATGGGACCAGATAACATCCCAAGCTGCTTACTAAACAATCTAAAACAAGACCTAATGGAACCATTTGACACTCTCTTTACCCATAGACTGAGCACTGGCTTTGTTCTGGCACAGTGGAGAACAGCAACGGTAATCTTCTTAGATAAAGGGGGTCCATCAACTGAAGGCACAGTGGTGCAGCGGTAGCATTGTCAACACACAGCAAGAAGTTCTCCCATTTGATTTTTGGCTGGAGTGCCTTCTGTGCGGAGTCTGCCTGAACTCCCTGCATTTGTGTGGGTCTTCTCCAGGTACTCCGGTTTCCTCCCACATTACAAAGACATGCATCTGGAGCATTTCTCCCCAGACCTCAGCTGAAAATTTACTTTGTTCCAAGTCAGGCTTTCCTGATAACCAAATGTTTAATAAAAAATAAATAAATCAAATGACCCTGGGAACTATCAACCCATAAGCCTCACCAGCCTTATCTGCAAGGCCATGGAAAGAATCATCACAGACCTTATCCACAAGAACATAGGGGACCTTCAAACTCTTGAACCAGTTTGGTTTTGTCAAGGATAGATCTTGCTTATTGAACCTGGTGGACTTCTTTGAGAATGTCAACAAAGCCCTGGATGAGGGAAAAGCAGTACATACCACCTATCTTGATTTAGCCAAAGCCTTTGACACAATCCCCCACACAGGTATCATTTAGAAACTCTCCCATCTCATGATAAACCCATACATCACTAGATGGTTAGCCAACTGGCTCACTGACAGAACACACACTGTCAAAGTTGGGGAGTCCATCTCCACCAGTAGACCAGTTACCAGAGGAGTACTACAAGGATACATGCTGGGCCCTCTAGTGGTTGGAATCTATTTCTCTGAAGTCCAGGCAAAGGTTGATGGCCTGTGGCTTACCAAGTTGCAGATGATTGTAAACTGGGTGTAATCATAAAGTCTCCCAATGATGTTAACATATTACAGAAGGGGCTGACGCAGACAAATGATTGGTGCCAAAGTCACAGACTAAAACTTTAACGCAAAAAAATGTCTCATTATCCCCTTTAGCAAAGAAGTATCCCCTGATAAGTATGATATAGATAGCACCCCTCAAAGCTCAAACTCAGTGGTGCGAGACTTGGGAACACAGGTTGATAGCAATTTAAACTTCAATCACCGTTCATCTATAGTGGCAAGAAAAGCCTTCTATATTGCACATCTTATGAATAAAGGCATCAGGGCGGCCGCAGTGGTGCAGCGGTTAGCATTTCCACCTCACAGCAAGAGGTTTTCTGGTTTGATCCTTGGCTGGAGTGCCTTCTGTGCGGAGTCTGCATGTCCTCTCTGGGGTCGTGTGGGTTTCCTCCAGGTGCTCCGGTTTCCTCTCACATCCCAAAGACATGCTGTAGGTGGATTGGACACTCTAAATTGGCTCTAGGTGTGAGTGCATGTATGTGCCTTCTGTGGAAGGTTGGGTGTCGGGCTGGCAACTCGACACTGTAAAACTCCATTGCCAATCATGAGCAGACAGGTGATCCGTTGTGGTGACGCCTAACCGGGAAAAGGCAAAAGAAGAAGAAAAAGATAAATAAGGGCATCATAGCCAAGACTAAGGAGGTTATAACTCCACTGTACTCAGTCCTTATCAGACCACTAATTGAGTACAATGCTCCCTTCTTTATGTACCTCACCAGTCACCTGCAGCAACTGGAGAGACCACATAGGTTGCTAACCAAGAGAATCCAAAGTTTCTAAAACATGACCTACATGGAAAGACTGAAAGCCATGTTACTGTACTCTGTATCATACATGCTGCTGAGAAGAGACCTGTGCCTGGCCTACAGAGCAGTCTCTGACCATGCCCTAATGGAAATGCTGCACATCCACAAATCAATTGGGACAAGAGTAACTCATTTCAGGGATCTCAATTTATGTTGGAGAGACAGATATGTCTCCCAGTGATTGCAGCTCCTCTGGAATAAGCTCCTGCTCCATGTGAAGCAGAGCTCCTCAATGACCCTATTTAAGCACAACCTGGACAACTGGACGGATTACTGTAAATTCACCCCAGGGGTAGCACCTGTGTCTCTCATGGACAGGGGCAGTCGGTGCTGATAACAGAATCACTCTGCTAACAATGACCATTTAACTATGGTCAATAAGGGTACCTGGGTTTTTGCCCAGCTAGGATTGTAAAGGCCCTTGGGCCATTAGCCTAGGAACCTCCTATGAATCTATGTTGCCTTTAAGGTGATCCTATAGTAGTTCAGATGTAATATTAACTAAAGGAGATCAATGAAAGGCTTGTCATATTTATTGAGTTTGAAATATGTTAATTGCACATCACATTCATTGAATTTCAGTTGATTACAGAACAAACTTTTAAAGATGTGAGATAACATTCCCAAGGGTTTCATTCTAGTGTCTTTGCCTTTTTTAACTTATTTTGTATTGTTTCTCCTTTACCAGGCAGCAGAATGATCCTATTGCACTACAATCTCTGAAAATGGCAATATTCATGTTCTTAAACATATGCAGATAACTATGAATGGGTGTAGACTGATCTCATAAAACCAAATGAAGCAAAAGACAACTTAATTGCACAACTGAAGTAAACCAACAAAACTACATAGAGCAAATCTTCAAACTACTAGCTTATCAGAACAGTGAAACCAAAAAAAAGATCATGCCCCCCACTCAATATCACAAGCAGGTTGCTGTATACCATGTAACCCAAAGTAATTATAATCATCTCTTCATAGGTACATAGGTTGGTACTAGGCTATCAGGCCAAGGGCCTAAGTAAGCCTAGCCAACAAGGTTCCCTGGCTTACGCCACCCAAGAAAGTTATTTTCCTGTGCCCCTGTTGAGCAGAGCCACAGAAGTGATCCCCGGGCTGTATTTCCTATTTCCCATCCACTTATCCAGACTTTTCTTGAAGAGTGGCAGTGAGGAACTTTGCTTGACATAGATTGGTAGCTTGTTGCAGAGTATGGGAAGTCTCTGGGAAAGGAATCTATCCCTCCAGCATGTCCTGTTTATTGTGGTGATGAGGTTTAGGTCTCTAGAGCATGTAGCTCAGAGGGATTGGGATTTCTTTAGGTGTAGCATGTCCAACAGCTCTGGGTTTGACATAGCTTTATATGTTAGGCAGAGATCACCTCAGAGTAGGCGATATGCTACGGAGTAAAGCTGGAGTTTTTTGAGACAGTCAGTGTAGGGCATCTGTTTGAGGCCAGTAATCCTCTTTGTGAGGTACTTCTGTGGCCTTTCCAGCTGCTGAAGATGTCCTGTAAGGTACATTCCAAAAGGGGCGTTGTACTCTATAATGGGTCTAATAAGTGTTGAGTAGAGGGGAACAATGACCTCTTTTTTCCTAGATGAGAACCCTTTTGTGATGAGGTGTGCCATGTAGAATGATTTCCTGACTACTGTGGCGATGTGATTATCAAAGGAGAGACTACCGTCCACCTGGGTCCCTAGGTCTCTTATCACACATTCGGCATTAAGTAGACTGCTGCCTGTTTGGTAGTTCATGGGTACAGAGTTTTTACCAAAGGGGATGACAATGCACTTTTTGGCATTGAGCTTGAAGCCATGGCTCTGACACCAGTCATCTGTCTCAGTGAATCCCTTCTATAGGATGCCCACATCATTTGGGGACTCAACTATGGCTCCTAGTTTGTAGTCATCTGCAAACTTCATTAGCCAAAGGCCTTCTGTGTTAGCCTATACTTCAGAGAAGTAGATACCAAACAGGAGAGGTCCCAGGACTGAACCCTGTGGTACTCCACTTGTCACTGGATTGAAGTCAGATTTGGAGTCTGCAACTTTTACAGTGTGGGTTCTGTGAGTCAGCCAATTGGCAACCCATCTTCTGATGTAGGGATTTATACCCAGTTTAGTGAGTTTAGCTATAATTCTAGAATGGGGAATGGTGTCAAAAGCCTTGGTGAGGTCAAGATAGGCTGTGTGAACCACCTTACTCTCATCTACAGCTTTGGTGACTGCCTCAAAGAAGTCATTCAGGTTCAGGAGGCATGATCTGCCTTTCACAAACCCGAACTGAGTGGGGTCCAGAGTTTGGAGGTTACCATTGTCTTTGTTTATGAGATCCATGATGATACATTCCATGGCCTTACAGACCAGGCTCATCAGGCTAATAGGGCGATAGTTCCTGGGATCAGTGGTGGCTCCCCCTTTGTGGAGTGGGATAACTGTTGCTGTGCACCATTCAGTGGGCACAAAGCCTAATGTGAGTCTATGATTGAACATGGTGCTTAGGTGAGGAGCCAGTTCATTTTGAAGTTCATGTAAAATGCAGCCTGGGATGTTGGCTGTTCCCATGGATGCTGTGTTTTTGGCTTTAGAGAGTGCAGCTATTATCTGCATAGTTGTGATTACACAAACTCTGCATTCTTCCTGTATAGATATGGGCCCTTTAGGGGGTGAGAGAGGGAGGTAAAGATAGCACTTAACCTATCTGCCAGGACGCTGGCAATATCAGTTGGTTCTGTAATTTTCATGCCATTGTGCTGTAACTCAGAGCAGATCTGGGTTTTGCCACTGAGATTCTTGACATAGCTATAGAATGTTTTGTGGTTGCCCCTAGAATCAGTGGCAATTTTGTTTTCATAGCTAGCTTTGGAGGATCTTATAAGGGATCTTAGCTTCTTACTGAGGCTGTCCAGGGAACTCCTCCACTCATGGGATTTTACTCTCTTTTGCAACACTTTCTTCCTTCTGTTGTAGAGTTTGTTTATGGCAGGGGACCACCAGATTGGCTTCCTTTTTCTGGAGGATAGCGTCTTGGTTCTGTTTGGGATAGCACGATCCATGCACTTGTGTAAGTGCTTATAGAGTGCATCTGTGTGGGATTCAGCAGTCATAACTGTATTGTCAATCTGCATGGGTGTCATGAAGTTCGCCACTTCTGTCTTAAGAAGCATGAAGTTGGCTTTGGAGAAATTTTTACCATGATTTCCTTAATGGGGAGTTGGGGTGGGATGTGGATATCTAGGATGCTTAGCTTATGGTCGGATCTGACCAAAGAGGAGTTGACATCAGGTGTGGAACACTGGTCACTCATGCTGGTAATGACTAGGTCTAGGATATTGTTGCCCCTGGTGGGGGTGTGGATAAGTTGATCCAGGGCACTGAAATTTGTGAATTCCAGAAAGCATTGAGCGAAGAAGTTGGTACATGAGTAGTTTTCCCAGTTAATGGTTAGGTAGTTGAAATCGCCCATTATTAGGGTGTTTGGTTGAACCCTAATATTTTCCAGTATATCAAGAAAAGAGGAATGGGAATCCTGGGGCATGGTGGGGGATCTGTAGCAAGCTACAATTTGGATTGCTGTTTTGCCCAGAGTTAGTTGCACTTGGATAACCTCGGATGCATTATGCTGAGAAACTAGCCTGGAGGTGTTGATATCCTTAATGAATATGGACACACCTCTGCCTTTGGTGTTCGGGTCCAGGTTAGGTGGCCAAAAAGTGTGGTCTGAGTTATAGCCTGGTAATGCAGGGGTGCTCTCTGGAGCTTTGAACCAGGTCTCCGTTACTGCACAGATATCGATGTTCTCCATTTTAAGGAGTGCCTCGAGGGAGTGCATTTTGAGATTTAGACTTCTAGCATTGAGAAGCATTACCTTCAGTTTTTGCTTGTCTGTTCCTGTTACAGTGGTGAATTTGTCATTTGAACCTTGCCTAAAAAAGGCACTATAGGGGCAGCAAGAGCCTTAGCCAGTATCCGGAATCCCAGGGGGGACAGGTACAGGCCATCTCTGGCAAAGCATTGTGGTCTGTTGACCATGTCATCCTAGACAGACAGATACTGGATCCCCTTGTGTCCATAACTCAGGTAACACAGACATTTCTTCATTTACAGTGTTCAGCCTTCACCCTGAGCATACCATTAATGTTAAGAAAGTTAATCCTGAGCACAGAATAATTTTCTGCAAAGATCAAAGAAAAAACACAAGCCAAAAGGCAAACAAGGTTTGCAAAACTTAGGAAAAATATGCAACAAAGTGAAAGAGCTACTACTTACAAATGAGTCTATATTAGAAGTACAAAATGGCTTTTGAGCAAGTACATAAAGAGCGACACATATTCATCGAACTGCATTTAAGCGATTCGATGAATATGTCACTGGGCAAGGAGGTAGTTGGCCAGCTACACGGAGTTGCCCTTTCCTTCGCTATAGTGCGATCTCGGAGATGGTATATTTAGATGGGGGGGGTGAAGGCCCCCACCTGATAATGTTTTTTAATTTTTTTTTTCCCGAATGGCCACATGAATTTTTTCACTAGGAAAAAATTTGATTATGTTGCCATTCGCTATTTACAGGTTTTGTGTATTATGTGTTGATTTTTATGTAGTCGCACATATGTGCTTCCATTGTTCTGATATAGACCCCTTACAACATATTGTCCCCACTGTTTAACATTTCACCCATTCAATAGGTTTATGAACAGTTTCACTCAAATTATGTACACAAAAATATACAATATGGATAGGGAAATTTAATGTAAAACTGAAGGCACATGGGATGAAACTAAGCACAGATTAAACATTGTAATGGTAGCAAAATAGGGAAATCTGAAGAAGCTGAGAATTGAGATAAAAGGGAAGATAGTGGAACAGGTAAATGAATAACAAAGTATCTGGGAGGGGTGTTTGAGGAGAAGGGAAGTCTGAATGAAAAGGTCAAAACTAGAATCAGAAGGACTGCAGCCAAATGTCATACAGTTTCAGCTGTAGTCTATGACAGAAGAATGCCAAAGAAGCTGAAAAGGTGCACAATACAGTGGTGCAACCAGTTCTACTGTATGGTACAGAAACCTGGGCAGTAAAGGCAGAGCAGATGAAGAAGCTAGATGTGATGGAAATTAAGTCCCTCAGAAGGGTGGTAGGATGCAGACTGTGGAACAGACAAAGAAATGAGAACATAAGAGCAGAAGCCAAAGTAGCTCCAGTTGCAGAAAAGATCAAAGAGAACAGATTACAGTGGTTCAGACACATGTGTAGAAAAGCAGAAGACAATATGGTGAGGAAGATTTGGAACAGACAGGAAGAAGGTAAGGGGAAATGAGGACATCCAGCAAAGAGATGGATGGATGGATTCTGTAAAAAAAAAAAAAAAGATCCGTGACAGTCAGGCATGAGCATGAATCAGGAGTGTGGCATTGAATCAAGAGAGATGGAGACAGTTAGCACAGTACCCCAACCCCATGTAAAAAATATGGGAAAAAGGGGGCTGATGATGATGAATATGCATCTAATTACATATGTACTACCACCAGTATTTACATATGTACAGGATTGGTAGACATTACACATAATATGTTGCACATACTGGGTTATCAAAAACATATACATTCTGGCTAGTACCATGGTGAGGACAGCTAAATCCCTAAATAAGGACCATATGACCCCAATCCAATTAGCAGCTTGGGCATCTGATTCCTTGGCAGGGAGGGATGGGTCTAGCCATATTGGGGGGTGGCATTTATTTAGGTGTTCCCAAGTGTAGAGGTATGGTCCATAGTGGGGAGTAGTCCTTGAATGTATCATATGGCATGTTATAAATGAAAAATATCCCCTGATGGAAGCAGTCAGTGGCATAACCACTCAGAATACTGTTAATATCCCTGGTGCAGTAGCTGACGTTCATATATCCAGTGATGGATGGGGCACACTGGGGTAGCTGGAAAGAATAAAGCAGAAGGGGAACAAAAATATCCATTCTACTGAATTGTTGGTGACAATACTAGAAAACTAAATATTTTTCTTAGTAGTATAGATACTGACAAAACTGTAGAAAAGCAATATTAACTAAAATGGCAAATGTAGAAAACTAAACAAGAATTAGAACAATAAATACTTTGCATTAGATCATTTGCCATAGACTGTAGATGCCCAGTGGTATATGCTTTGTTTCATCAAACTTGCCAAAATAAATATGCCAGAGGGAAAGCACTGGAGTTTCATTAGTCAATGATATTTCACAGTTATGAAATGCGAATATTAGGGCTACTAAAGTTTCCCAGATCAGACTGGAATGAGATCAAGATTGTCTTTTAAGACTAAAGTAATCTCCTTAAATGAGTATAGGCTCTGTATAGGGATGCTATTGCAAAGATTTTCAGTATAAAGTTTCCCTGTGTTGTGAAAGCAGAAACTAACCTATTGACAGGAAGTGGGCATAAGTTGAGATATGACAGATTGAGAAAAAAGGTACTAATGACAGAGATTTGTTTACAAGTTATTGACTACCCAGACAGCAATCTGCAGTATGGTATAGTGGTAATTATTTTGGGGACAGTATTATTGATCTGAAAAGTGTCTTTTGCAGAAACTGCACTTTTTTATATTGAACATTGAGGAAGGGACTGGAATGCCAGTCATTATGGATGATCTGGGTAGAGAATGATTTAAAGACAGAAAGCCAAACAGGGCAGCTAAAATCCCCACTGAAGTTGCAGAATGCTTATTCAAGCCAAAAAATCAATCCAGGAGTAGTCAAAGTGCAAAACAGGGCAGCTGAAAT
Organism: Protopterus annectens; assembly: GCF_019279795.1. Taxonomy (NCBI): domain Eukaryota; kingdom Metazoa; phylum Chordata; order Ceratodontiformes; family Protopteridae; genus Protopterus; species Protopterus annectens. The sequence continues at coordinate 647,944,163 of NC_056748.1, forward strand.
CCTCACTGAAGTAGCAGAATGCTTATTCAAGCCAAAAAAAATGATCCAGTAGTCCAAGTGCAAAACACAGCTTTATTAAATCCACATAAAACAGATAAGCGCTTTCATCCCAGAACACTAGAATTTTATCAGATACAATAAAATTGTAAAGTCCCCCTTATAAAGACATGCGGAAGGCATCATAATCATGAAATGAAAGTAGACACACCCCCTTAAAGAACAACATTAAAATGCAGTAAAACAGTTGTATGTAATAAATATGCTATATAAAATAGTTTGTTCGCTATTAAAACGGGATATAAATATGTAAAAATGTATAAATTACAGTATTAAAAAGTGTTTATCAAAAAATAATTTTTAAAATATATAATACCATGTAGTTTATCTGTCTAATGCTTTGAGCTTTAAAAGGGAGCTGATTGAAATATTTTCATTTAATCCTGGCCAGTTACCTGCACCAAAGTGTAACTGCCAGTAAAACTCTCTCTTTTCTAAGAGTATGGACCAAGCTCCACCTCTAATATCTGTCCTCACACTATCTATTACAAAAAAATTAAACATGTTCTTCATTGTCCAATATGTGTTTGCTCAAAGCATTGGTTAACTTTTTGGTTTTGATCTCATAGAGGTGCTCATAAATGTGATTTTTTAGTTTCCTGTCAGTTTTACCAACATAAAAACAGCAACATTGTTACAAACAGCACAATAAATCACTCTTTCAGAGTTACATTTACATTTATGATAAATTTTAAAATTAATATTGTTGATGTTAAGTGTCCCCTTCCTTAATGAATTTACAAAAGTGGCACATACCACATTTGTTCATATATCCAAGTTTGTGCTTAGGTCCACTTTGTTTTGTTTCAAACACATTTTTTAGGTTCCTATCTTTCATATACACTATGGTTGGAATTATATCAATGAAGGGTCTAATAGCTTTATCTTATCTTAGGATAGACCAATTCTTATTGATTTATTGGCTTGAATAAGCATTCTGCAACTTCAGTGGGGATTTTAGCTGCACTGTTTGGCTTTCTGTCTTTTGAGACATTTTTTTTCTTTGTATTTTTTGTTTTTCCTAGAGAATGCTTTAACAGTAGTAATCTTAATCATGAGTGAGTAACCTAAATAGCTTTGTACAACTACCTCTTTATTAAGAATTATATGGCAGTGATACATTCCCAAAAAAAGATATATTCTGCCCCGGGATACCTTTACATTGTTAAGTGACAGCTTAATTGAATAAAACAGCAACTGTCACATTGTGTCATGGTGCTGTTTTGCTCAGCATTTTTATTTTATTTTTTAAGGTTACAGTAGAATTAGACTGCAATTACACTGTTATGGGGCTTAGGGTTTCCGTTGTGTTTCACAGGTGCTTGAGGCTACTTATATGACAGCTGCCATTCTGCGCAATCATGGAACTCTGTGATTATGGTGATTCCCTCTTACCTGCAATACTGAGAGATCTCACAGTTAGGATATTTTACATTACAGAAGTGTGCAGGGTGTAGGAGTTTTGCTCACCTAAAAAATATCTTGGCTTTCTTTCATGGACTGCTAGTCAATGCATATTTTTTATGGACCAGCTTCCAATTAATTTGTCGCTTGATAGTGTGTCAAACTCTCTCTGGTAATTATGAATCCACCAAGTTCTTAAGTATCTGTATATTTTCAATGAAAAGAGGTAGAGGACATGTTATCTTCCAGTATGGAGGCTTCTTATAAGATGGTAATAGCATAGTTTACTGACAAGATGATATGCAGTTTCTTGTAAAGGAATTATTACTACACTTCTAACAGGTTTTAAGACTCTGACTTAATTCTGTATTCCTTTGGCTACTTCATAAGAATACTGGATCATCTGCATGTAAGGTCATTCGAATAAGATGAAGGTTCTAGGGGAATGAGCTACATTTGGTGAGAATAAGTGTACATCTTAAGCATGTGTTTAATAATATACCATGTAGTGAGATGCTTAGAACATTTATGCTGAGAACTAATGCCCTGAAGGTTAATCCTGAAGGAACAACAATGGTTAGTGAGGTTTGCAGAGGGGATATGACAAGAATGAATGCAAGGCAGAGTGCACAGCGCATCTGATACCACAGGAAGACCCTTCTTCTCAGAGAGAGCTATGCTTGAAATGCAACAAGTAAAAAGGAAGGATAAGAAGTTATGCTTCCCTATCAGTTATAATAGGTGTTATTCCAAGATTAGAAGAATTAATAACATGAATTGGACTATCCTAAGCAGCTTGGGTGAATTAAGGAAATGTGTAAGGAAAGAATACTCAGTTTATCTTCAAAAGTGCAATGAAGCTATAACAGTGGCATACAGAAATGCATGGAAAGGTAAATGTGCACAGCTGGAAAAGACTTGAAAAAAACAGTTTTGCAAATGCTGTCATTGCTGTTATATTAATAACTGACAAAACATCTGAATATTCCCTCACATAATATTTTGCTTGCGAGATCAGAAGCATTGATTATCTGGCCACATGTGGAAGTTGCTCTATATTTTGTACTGGGAAGTGAAACAGGAGATTGAAAGATGAAATGGCAGAACACTGCTCTAAGATCAGATATATTGTAACCATCAACACACTGGTGAAGCATAGTTACAGGAAGGTAGTACATATGCTTTCTGCTATACATTAACTGAGCTACTGACTTGTAGAGCTAGATATGATTATCAGGTCAGACATACACAGGAGAATGAATATCACTAGATCTCATTATGAAAAGTTAATAAGCTGCCTGACAGATATACAATATGATATTGTTATGATATATATATATATATATATACATATATATATATATATATATATATATATATAGATAGATATTTTATATATATATATATATATATATATATATATATATATATATATATATATATATATATATAAGTATTGATATTGATATAGTGATATGACAATCAGCCTTAAGCCAGTCATAAAAATGAAATAACTGAAGTCCACCTGTATTTTAAAACACATCTCAAATACACTTTAACATATTTTTGTCCTGTTTATTATTGGTATATGTGTTATATGGTTTCTAAATGCCTACTGCTTTAAGGCTATGATTCTTAATAGGATTCTAATGGTCATTTAACTAAACTGCATTTAATTGGTTAATCTGATTTTGTTTTTTTAACCTAATGAAATGCACTAAAGCATGAAAGATTGTTCTATTTATAGTGGGATCATAATTTTACACCATTTTTAAATTATTTTTAATAAAGGAAAGCATTCATTAAAGCACCATGACATGTACACCTCTGTGCACATGACACTGTCACCTTTTGGTAATCAGCAAGGGCCCTAAATTGATGCTGCATGGAGCTCTAGCATGAAGACAAGCAGCCCCATATATGGCTAGCTTCACAGCCATGCTGAATGCTAATGTGGCAGTCTAAGGAAGAGGCATATGCTAATTATCCATGTGCTCTCTCCCTCAGAACCACCTCCAGGACAGCATCTACATTCCAAGTGATTCAAGAAGTCACTCAGCCAAGCAGATCAATATGGCTGGCCTCACCATGTTGTGGTACTAAACACAGCCAAAGGCCATGTGTGGTATAGGGATCAGGGGAGGGGGAGCCACTAGACACCAGGGAGAACTCATCAGCGAAGTGCCTAAATGGCACTTGCATTAGTATGGGAAATGGGGAGTGCCAAGAAACACTAACCACCAGGGATATATTTCACTTACGTGCCTTAATGGTAATGTCATTGGTACAGGGGTCAGAACTGGGGGTAAAAACTAGCTATCAGGGATAGATTATACTAGACACCAGGGATACATTTACTTAAGTTCTTCATTAGCAATGGCATCAGTACAAAGAATGGGGGTGGACACTAGACACCAGGGAATGCTCAACAGTAAAGTGCCATAATGAAACAACTTCAGGACAGGGAGTGAGGGTCAGGGGAATCACAGGAGGGCAGACAAGTCAGGGACAGGTATGGGGACTGTGGTGTCTTGGGGGAATTTGTTTTGTGTACTTCTGTGTGTGTGTGAGAGTGACTGGGGAGGGAAAGGTAAATATCTGTATGAACAATAATCTGTAAACCGTGGTTGTAACTAATTCAGATACATGCAAATCAGGCAATAATAAGGTTTTACCTAGTAGTGGCTAACATGTTTCTGAATTGTAAAATACAGCAAAGTGGGAGCAGGACCTTTATAGCATGAGCCATATGGCTCACACTAGTCCCATTACTGAATTCCCAGGAAAGCCTTTCCTGTTTATTTCTGAGCCAAATGTGTTTGGATTGGACTTTTGTTCCAGTTTGAGACAGAATATTCTGTTATTGAGCTGTGTTTGTTTACTGTTTAAGCCATTATGGGTTTACTGGCTCACAGAACATGAATGAAAGACAAAATAATGAACATAATCAATTATCACCACTCTTTGAAGACTCCATTAATTTCACCTGCTGGCAGACTGGCGATATTGCTGACAGTCACAGTGGAATGAGTGAACAGAAGAGATTCTGCACAAGCTGATGTCAAGCAACAGAAAGAAACAACAACTGACTTTTCTGGAGATATCAATACTCTGGCATGTAAGTTCTTCTTCTTCTTTCGGCTTTTTCCGGTTAGGGGTTGCCACAGGGGATCACCTATCTGCTCATGACTGGCAGTAGAGTTTGATGGTGTCTGTTGTCAGCCCAACACCCAACCTTCCACAGAAGGCACACACTCATGTCTAGGGCCAATTTAGAGTGTCCAATCCACCTACAGCCTTGTCTTTGGGATGTGGGAGGAAATCGGAGCACTCAGAGGAAACCCATGCGACCACAGGGAGGACATGCAGACTCCGCACAGAAGGCACCCCGCCGTGGATCGAACCGGAGAACCTCTTGCTGTGAGGCAACAACGCTAACCGCTGCACCACCACGGCCACACTCAGGCATGTAAATTACAGTAATTAAAAGTGTTAGTAGCAAAGGTTAAGCTTTCAGGCACATCTCAATATAGGGTTGAGAGTACTGAAAATACCCGTCTACGGATATGCATACTCAGAATTGTAAAAATAATGGCAAGAGCAAATCCTGCACTTTAGTTTTAAATACATCTGCCCTTTAAGCACTTTCTCTTAACACTCTGAATCTGAGAGTTTCAATGAAATATACAATCCTGAGGCAGATAGCATTATATCATATAGCTTTTCTGACATTCCAAATCTTGTATAGCAACACCCTTAATGAACTCCGGGTTTATAAACATTTGACTAATAACAAGAAAAAAAGAGAACATTGCAGCAAGACTTAATTGATTGTACAATAGGAGACATTTTGTTTTCCTAGCTAAAAATAATGCATCTAATCTTTCTTCCCCCATTCTGATATTTATAACAGAGAGAGACATCTGCTACTACTTTAGACATGATTCAGGTATTAGAATACTATCCTGTTATTAAATCTTGGCTTATCTGCTAATGCAGAAGATTTCCCCCACCACTGGAGATACAACTGCCAAAGGCAGGTACTTGCTTGAGATACTAACTCAAGTAAGTCTATTTACAAAACAGCTAAATATGTCTGTATTATTTCCATAACAGCACAACAGAACAGGCATAAAAATGAAAAGCAATAGTACATTCATACTAAACAGTCACTCCCCCCCTTGTCAATGCTTTCCAGATTGCATATGAGCATCAAATCCACAAGCTTTTTAAACAGACATGTCCCTTAATCATCCCAAGTTCACTATTGAGGAAAATGTTACCCTTAAAAGAGTTGGAGGAAGATGAAAGTATTATCACAAAACTCATAGGCGAAAGCATTATCACAAAACTCATAGCTGATAAAGGTGGGGCAACAGTACTGATCCGATAAATTAGATAAAGAAAAAAATGAAATACTTGTTAGCTGCTAAAATGACTTTTAAGCAAATATCATATTTACCTGCTCAAACATGCACTGTTAATTTGAAATAAACTCTACATGAACTGTACCTAAACAAAATGGTTTGTGTTGATTTTTTTTTACATGTGGTACATTCTAATTATCCTGTAATTTATGGGCTACACGCAACATATGACACTTCACCCTAGTCAAAAGATCTATATAACATGAACATTTGGTAGAAAAAAATGTCAGTCATAAATGAGATTATAAAACAAAATTAAAATGCACAATTATAAGAAAGCAGATGCATATAGGGTAAATTACTGTAAGAAATTATCACTGTCAGAAGATCGATGTCTGAATTTAAATGGAAATAAATGCAATTCGAAAATATAAGTAAATAATGAATGATAAACCATTCATTAATTTTATGATTGTAGTATTAATCCAATTCAAAGCTGTGGGGAAACCAGATCCGGTGCCAGCAGCCAGTGGGTACAACACAAACACACTATCCATGAACAGAACATTAGCACACACACACACACACACACACACACACACACACACACACACACACACACACACACACACACACACACACATATGACATGCAGACACCTACAGTAGGATTGCCAGTTCATATATAGCAGGTCTTTGGAATATAGGAGTAAACTGGAACCTGGTGAATACAAAACACACAGAAGAAAGACTAGAAAGACCAGATGAGAGCTAACTGATGACGCAAGCAACGTGAAGCACTACTGATAACCATAGCATCACTGTGCCACCTATAAAATCTAAACATGTAAATATGTATAATCAATACATAAAATAAGACATAACAGTTTTTAAGAGTCCAAATAGTATATAAATGCAATTATTCAATATTAAGTAATGATCAAGGATAACGTTCAAGTTAGAATGAAAGTAACTGACAATAAAAGAGCAAACATTTCTCAATTATTTTACTGATTTTTATAACAAGTGAAACACAGAATAAGGTAACCATGGATTGTTAGAAAGAGAAGAAAGTATCAATAACAAACTAACTATGTACACATAATATAGCAGAACATTAAAATTGTGCATAAAAATTTAAACTAGCAACTATACACATTTGTTATGCAACAAGGATAGACTAAGTAAAGAGCTCAGTCTATTTATTTAGCAAAATTCAAAAAGAAATATTCCTATTATTTAGAAGCTAGTTGAAATTGTGTTTTCCATTAAGATTGTTAGTTACTAATGTGTTTCCAAACTTTATCCATTCATTTGTAAGCCTTTAAATATGTAATAATACCATTTGAGACTGCAGAAATCAAAGCTTTGTTTATACTAATTCATTGAGTGGTAATAAAAAATACCAAATCAGATAATATGATTATTAACATCTAACTTTCATTTTTATTGTTAATGTTAAAATTACTAAATACGACTTGATGTCAAGTAAGATTGTGATTTATTTTATATTTATTTATTTGTTTATCATTTGTTTACCAGGATAGTCTGACTGGGCGAAAACCCATTTTCAATGGAGCACCAGGGAGAAAATCTCCAGAGACAACTGAAAAAGTTTAGAGAAATCAAGTCATACACATCATAATATGACATTAAATTACATAGAGTACAACTGTTTAAATTACACTGAGTTATATGGTTAAGAAGTTTAAGTAATAAACGTAGTTATGATATTGACAAAATTACACAAACAATAAATCAACAATACGAGGGTTATGTACAAGTACACAGTGGATGAGTGGCAGGGAACGAATGATGATTATATGAAAAATAGTGATAGGAATGTTAAAGGCTGCGATGGTGGTGCTGCGGTAGCATTGTCGCCTCACAGTAAGACGTTGTCCTGTTCGATTCTCAGCTAGAGCATCTTCTGTATGGAGACATGCATGAATGGGCGTACCTTCGTTGAAGGTTGTGCATCAGGGCTGGCAACTCGGCATGTAAAAATCTACTGCCAATCATTAGCAGACCGCAGTTCCGCTGTGGCGACCCCTAACCAGAAAAAGCCGAAAGACACAACAAAGTGATAGGAATGTTAAATAGAAATAACTGGAGAGAAGAGTAGATGGAAGATAGAAGAGCTGAGGAGGAAGGAAGAAAAAAGGAGAGAGATATGGCAGGTAGCAGAAGTAAATAGGTTCAAAAAATGATAGGAAGAATTAGTATAGAAGGAATTAAAGGGCATAGTACATAAAGCAATAGATAAGAGAATCTACATAAGGCGTTTGTGAAATGAAAGAGAAGTTAGAACAGAAATTGAAACTTGAGTAGACTTAGCCTGGAGTAGTATTAGACTGAAAAACTCTAATGTGTTATTTCATTTAATTATTTCCAGTGCTCCTGTGCAAAGGTATAGAACTAAAAGATATATAAAATATCTAACTAGATTAAAGCATTGCATTTATCAAGAAAACCCAAGTAATATGTGTTATTTTTAGTTGGAGTCATAGAAAATCATAAACTAATAAAATTAAGCATAGTAAAAGGTATATAACATACTATAGCCTACTATGCCTTCTATAAATTATCATTGTTCAATAGATTAACATATCTATTCCATACTGTAGAATGAAAAAACACTTTAGTAAAATTTAATGTGAAATATTAAGGTATAAGGTTTAGAAACAGGTTTAGTATAACATAAAGCTTGTTTTAACCAAAAAAGTTTATGTCTCTCACTTTATTAAAAGAACAGATGTTAAATTCCATCTGTGAACTATTTTGCATACTGTTAATCATAGCAGTATGACTTCTGGCTAGGTTATATGCATTACATATTTCTATAGCAAAATATAATTTTCTAAGTGACAGATTATCTTCTGACAATGCAGTCAAGTGGGAATTTATTGCATGATTCCTTATTAAAGGAAAGTTGACGTGTTGTTTAAAAATGTTTTATAAAACTATTTTTCATCAGAAATCAGTTTTCTTAATATTAATATAATTATGAAATATCAAACCAGTTCACCTTCACACTCTCTCTCTCTCTCTATATATATATATATATATATATATATATATACATATATATATATATATATATATATATATATATATATATAGGTCTACTTTGATTCACTGAAAACTCATTTCACTGAATTTCAATTCACCCTCAAAAAATTGCTGAAAGCTCAAATCACTGAAAACCTCATTTCAGAGAATCACATTTTACTGAATGCAAGTACTGGTGGGCAAATAAAATGTATATGCCCTTTTCCCCATTGTAGTGTGATCCTGGAGTTAGGATATATAGTTGGGGTGGGAGCACAGCCCCCCACAATGGGGTGTGCGGGGTAGCCTCCCACCTACTTAGCTTTTATATTTATGAATCTCATTTTACTGAAAGCTAACAATATAAAACTAAAAGTAGGTGGGGGTCTATGCACCCTACATCCACCAATGTGGGGGACTGTGCCCCCACACCCCCCCAACTATATATACCAACTCCAGGATTGCACTACAGTGGGTAAAATGGCATATACGTTTTGTTTGCCCAGCAGTACTTACATTCAGTGAAATGTGATTCAGTGAAATGAGTTTTCAGTGATTTGAGCTTTCAGCAATTTGATGCGAGTGTTTTGAAATTCAGTGACATGAGTTTTCAGTGAATCAAAGTAGTTTCATATATATATGTATATATGGATTCAGGCACCTAGGTGGTGTGACACCCACCTGTGAGACAGCTGGATGTGGACACATGGCAGGATGACAAATTAGCTGCAGTGACAAAGGACTGTGGACAATTCCCTGTCAGAATTGAGGGAACCCCTACACCCTAACCACAGGTGGCACATACAAACCCCCACAGTGATACACTGTGCACCCCCTTAGAAGCCACCATGTGCAACAGTTAGTCGAAAATGTGGCTGGCATAGCATGCCACGTGGGCAGGAAAGTGGTACCATGGAACCTGTGTGCTATGGGCAAAGCCTTTATTAATTGAATATGCAATGTGATATGTGTAGTGCTTGGTGCGTACTAAACTCAAACAGTATCACAACTTGTAGAAATGTGCCACAGCACGGAGGAAATCCTGCACATCACTGTAGTCACACTTATGCTGTAAGATGTGCTTTAGGCAATGCTCCCTTACTACAATAGCCTTCCTACGTGGTGTTACAGGCATCCCCCTCAGAAGAGATTCACGTCGGGTATCCATCAAGTTCTGCTCCTGCTGCAGAACACACAGAAGGTCAGCTAGCTGTACAGTAGGGCATCCCAGTAATACCTTCAGCCGACAATGCCACGCCTCCACCTGGTTGTTAGTACGCAGGAAGTCCATTTCTGAGACATCGGACACATTCCAAAACCAGAAAGGGTATGACAATGGCATTTGTGTCTGTACTGAACAGCGGGATGCATACTTGCGTGGTCGGCCTCGTACATAATGATGGTCTAGAAATATGCCAATTGGCTGAGCACATTCTGGTAAGGAAGCCACAATGTCCAGAAATGCAGGGACAACATCATCCAATTGTAGGAATGCCAACGCTATTAGCTTGAGGATGGCAATGGAGAAAGCAGTGTCTGTGCCATAGAGGGTGACAAGGTGGTGATGCTGGATCTGGCTCCAGATGATCTGTGCAAAATGGAACAGACATCCCTTCAGAATACTCCTAGGGAATGCCTTCCGGCTGGCACAAATTGCTGCCTTCTCAAAATCAGTCATAATATACTGTGGAGACAAGGTGCATCCCTGTTCAGCAGCCATACCCTTCAGTACCTCCCACAAAGTGGTGTATGCAGACTCCGACTTCCATGTCATGAGACAGTACACCAGGGGTACGATCCTTGTTGAGGTGGGGGTTCCAATACAGCCATGTAATGTATATAGCTGGTGACATATATCAGCCCGTGTGGGAAAGGTGCCATCACCAAGAATGATGTTGGACCTGCACAGGTCGGTCAAGTTCTGTGTGGTAGTAAGTAGTACCAAGGAAGCTGTACCATCCATATCCGACCATCTACGGAGGATGAAGCTGCCACTTCGGAGTGGATACTGGCTGACATCAATATCTGCAAGTGTTGCTGGAGGTGTAGCCATGGATGCCCGTGCCCACTGCGTACTCTGGTAATGCTTCGTCGAAGGGTTGCACGACAAGACATCTCCTGTAGTACATTGTCATCTGCTGTGCCTAGGACACTCTGCATTACCAAGCTTGGCAATTCATTACCAGTTACCGCCCTCTGCCACAGTTCTGCTCGCAGTGTAGCCACTTGGGCCATTGTTGCATCCAGGCCATGCTGGTGTGGCAGTGATTTTAGCAATTCTTCACCCTCTTCCTGGTGAACAGTGATGGCACGTCCTCTGCATGCCTTTACTCTCAGCTCGATACATGCCCAGTACTGTTTTTTTGGTGCCTCATGTTCCAAATGGTAGAGGTACCCCTCCACCACCAGCATTGGTTTGCCACGTTGGCTGGGCACTGTGCTGTATCTGTTGCCAAGCGGACCAGGGCTATACAGATACATAGATTCCAGCATGGTAGCAGCACTTGTTGACGGACTCTCAGAATCCATCACAGCCAGTCTAGCTTGGTACGGGATATACAACCAGCCTTGGAGCAAGTCCCTTCCAGACAGTGGGTTACTCGCTTTACACCTCCTTGTCTTGTACCGTGTGTATTAGCACTGACTGTCACAGTGGCCCTGTACAGCTTTGTGCACTCCACCCGTCTCTGACTGCCTCTCCGCTATGGTTTCAATGTCTGCAGTTAACACAGCCCTGGAGTTGCCATATGCTTGTAATCTGGTAGGTGTCCACAAAGCCTAATTGCAGCACAGGTTCCGAGTGTACTGCACCAGCCCCCCTTTAAGTCCCAGTTGTTGCTGCTGGCCAATAAGGGTGTAGGGCCCGGTCCCAGTTTCAGTGGCAGATGTTACATAGGGAGGTACCTCTGTGTTTCACCCTTGTCTGCCTACATGGGACTGCATACTTGTCTACACTCCTGTTGCAGGGACAACTGGACGGGTTTGGCAAGACCTGCATGACTTACACTGATGTGGAGTGGGAGATGGGTTACTGGTACTATATCTCCTGCTACTGGGTTAGTATTTCATGCTTTACCAGATTGGCATGTTCACACCTAACACTGCACTCAGGGGCTCTAACAGGATAGGTACTGTTTGTTGCAGGCATGCCTCATATTTGGGTTTGTCCTATGCTACAGCCCTCCTGCTGTGACATGCTTCCTACTAGTGCACAAACTGTTTTTTCACTAGGTTGTAGTGTGTGTGTGGGATATTGACTCTGACACTACAGTGTCTGTACCTTTAAGGGTATAGCCTAACACATGACCTAGTATTCTATTCACCATTTCTCAGGGTAAGCTGTGCTGTGTTTTACGGTATGTGATGTGGAGTTTACTTCCTGCTTCTCGAGGACCATTTGCTGTGTTTGTGTGGACAACAGGGGCTGTAACAGTAAGTAATAGTTGTATTTATGTTTTTGCATCACTTTTGTAGCACTACCGTTGTGCCGTTTGTCTTCTAGATCAGTGTGTATTTGCCGGCCATGTATGTTGTATTTTGACAGCCTGCGTTTTTGCTTTAGGGGCCATCTGCTTTTGTAAGTTTTCCTACCGCCGTAGCTTTCCACAGTGTATCTGCCTTTCAGCAGCACTGCTCTACGGTTTAGCGGTGCTGCGGCCTCCTAGTTTCGGCGATGTAGCTCACGGGCATTTGTCTCGCGATCTACACGCCGGAACCCATATAAAATATTGGCTCAGTCAGGGCCATCTTTTTTTGCAAGAAACTCAAACTTAAACTTCTTATGAAATATTCATATATCAATCTTAGATAAGTTCAGTCAGCATATGAGATGAATATCCTGCAAGCAATCCCTCCTTATAATATACTTTGGTTAAGTGAGTAGTTTCCAAATTCCCAAAACATACAGATCAACTGTCCATGATATTGCATAATGTCTATGAGTTTGCCTTATATTTTTATCCTTTTCTTCATAAAACTTTCAAATTCCAGGTAAAATCACTAAGGATTATAGTCAATTAATAATGTCGGGTATTAGAGGTTCATACTTGTTATTGTTCAGAAGATGCATGTCGATGCAAAATATATAGTTCAATTAAATTTGTAAGTGAATTAAAGTGATATTTAAAAATTATTTCCAATTTTGGGCCTTTGTTCACCATTACTGTTGCCTTTATCCAGAATTCCTGAGCAAAGAACTTGAGAGGTATGCTGCCTATAGTTAACTATGATAGGACAGAGTGTGACTGGAAACAGGAGGTAGTAATTTAGAATATCAAAAGGTCAAAACTCTTCTACTTATTATATAGCATCACATACAATATCTGATCCCAGCATGTTTAATGCATGTATTTCTTCAATTTTCCCTCAACCCAAAGCAGTATGAGTTGGCAAAAAAACTAAAACAACTTGTGAAGAAATTAGACATTGTCATCTGTGCTAGCATGTGTGACTGAAGTTTTGTACATAATTTCGGACTAGCTTGTGTATTATATGCCAGCATGACTAACTGTGATATTGTAAATAAGGTCTTACATGTTGATTAATCCTCTGTTTGTACAGGACTTTTTAAAGCTTGAAAAGTGTTCTGTTACATGTCTAACTGTGCGTGTTTGTGAAGGTGATTCTAAATGCAGCCTGCCTCAGAGTCAGCTGATCTGCAGATGATGCCATTGAAATGTTTCCAGTTGCTCTGAATTTACTTTGAGAGACTGAAAAACAGGAAGGAACTTTAATAAACATCTGTCTGTTGATTTTCAAACAGTGAAATGAAAATAAGGACTGGAACGATTGAGACAATGAACCTAGTCTATAAAAGAACCTGCTGAAGACAGTTGAAGTCAGTTGTAGTTGTTGTTCAGTTGTGTGCAGGTCAGGTCAGTTCAGTTCAGTTCAGTTCACTTCACAGTTGTACTGAGCAATGGATACCCAAAGGAATCACCAAGAATTGTAAGCCTACCTTTGCTCCATTGTAATATTTAGTTTAGATCAGGGACAGTGTTCTTCAGTTAGATAGGAAATTATAGCTAGATTAGTCAGAGTTTTTCTAAATGTTGGATTTCTGTCCTTCAGTATTAATTTCATTTTCCTGGTGACTGAATTCTGTTTGTTTATTGAAATTACTCTTTTATTTTTTTAATCATTTTGCTCATTGCTACATATTTTTATATCTTACATTGTGGCTGATCAATTAGTGTATTCTTTAGTGATTTGAGAGTGCTTATACCTGTTTTAATAATTCCCGGGCCATTCCGAAAGCCTGGCTGCTTTAGGTCAATTGCTACCTTTTGTTTTAATACCTAATTGTAATAATTGGGCACCCCTTTCAAAAGGGCATGTAGATGCTCTGGTTGGTGGCAGCATTTTACTTTATCATTTGGGAGAAGGGACACAGCTGGAAATTTGTGTCAGGCTTTCCCAGAAGTACTTGGATGTCTGAGATTAAATTTTTTAAGTCCGAGTGTATCAAAGATCTTAAACTGGGACACATTGCTCTGATGTGTGTAAAAAGGAATTGCATTAGGGGCGGACAGAAGTATACAGTCCAGTCCCAGGTTATAGAGCATTTTCCTGTTGTGCTCATAGGGGAATTGTGAAATATCACTCCTATTTAAGTGATGGTCTCACACTGGAGTCAGTAGTGAAGATTGAAGTTCCTTAGTTACTGACCCAGGATAGTAGGGGACATCATATATTTGGTGACAGTTCAGTGGGATATT